>NC_091231.1:20342964-20477964 GCF_040958095.1 Procambarus clarkii | reverse complement strand
GCCGGCACGCGGATAGTTATCTTGGGCATAGCATTTTACCAAATCACCTCATTCTTTGGGGCACACGTGAGGAACACAAATGCGAACAAGCCTGAATGGTCCCCAGGACAATATGCAACTGAAAACTCACACCCCAGAAGTGACTCGAACCCATACTCCCAGAAGCAACGCAACTGGTATGTACAAGACGCCTTAATCCACTTGACCATCACGACCGGACATAATGAGGTGATAGCCGAGGCTATTTGAACCACCCCACCGCCGGCACTCGGATAGTTATCTTGGGCATAGCATTTTACCAAATCACCTCATTCTTTGGGGCACACGTGAGGAACACAAATGCGAACAAGCCTGAATGGTCCCCAGGACAATATGCAACTGAAAACTCACACCCCAGAAGTGACTCGAACCCATACTCCCAGAAGCAACGCAACTGGTATGTACAAGATGTACGACATATATATATATATATATATATATATATATATATATGTCGTACCTAGTAGCCAGAACGCACTTCTCGGCCTACTATGCAAGGCCAAATTTGCCTAATAAGCCAAGTTTTCCTGAATTAATAAATTTTCTCTAATTTTTTTCTTATGAAATGATAAAGCTATCCATTTCATTATGTATGAGATCAATTTTTTTTTATTGGAGTTAAAATTAACGTAGATATATGACCGAACCTAACCAACCCTACCTAACCTAACCTAACCTATCTTCATAGGTTAGGTTAGGTTAGGTAGCCGAAAAAGTTAGGTTAGGTTAGGTTAGGTAGGTTAGGTAGTCGAAAAACAATTAATTCATGAAAACTTGGCTTATTAGGCAAATCGGGCCTTGCATAGCAGGCTGAGAAGTGCGTTCTGGCTATTAGGTACGACATATATATATATATATAAGAGACACTTGGTGCCTGGGGTAAAAGTGCTGCTAGCTTTTTAAAGGAGTTGGGGTCTAAGCTAATCGAAACAACTAGAGACCCCAGAGCTGCCAGTTTTCTTTTTCAGCGCCTTAGTGTGGCAATCCAGAGAGGAAATGCTCACTGCATCCATGGTTCCTGCCCGCCATCTGAGGAGCTGGAGGAGCTATTCAACTTGTGACAAGCAGCCTTGTACCCTGTATGTAATCAATATTGTAACTTTTTTTGTGTAATGACATTTTCAAATAAAGTTAGATATATATATATATATATATATATATATATATATATATATATATATATATATATATATATATATATATATATATATATATATATATATATATATATATATATATATATATATATATATATATATATATATATATATATATATATATATATATATATATATATTGGTGTATACTGGCAGCAGGTTTTCTTTCAAACATGTTTCATTGAATATGACCGCATATTCTGTATTTATTATTTTCTGGTTTAGGGCTTCTATCCCTCTAACTATTTTCTTAGCATCAGGGCTTAATTGAAATAGGAGTTCTCCAAAACTCATTTTCGTACTTTTATGGTGAAGAAAAGAAGTGATTTACTATAGAGTGTATTACACTTATTTGTATAATTTGCACGACGTTTCGAACCTCCATGGTTCATTCTCAAGTGAACAGATCTTACAATACTAGTTGATTTTATACCCGCATTAGGTCAGGTGATAATACAATGAAGGTGAAAACATGGGGGGATACATAAGGGATAAACATAGGGGCTGCAGAATGCTTATTGGCCCATACGAGGCATCTCCTATCTAAACACAAAGATTAATCCAGTGTAATTGGCCTGTTATGTTGGACATTGATTTCTGTGTTGGCATCGATATGTTCTTGTCTTGTCCTTACTCTCATGGTGGGTAGAGTAAATAGTTCCGTGATTTGGGTGTTCATGGTAGGTCGCTCTATTCTTATGTGAATTGCCTCAAGAATTTGTAATCTTCTTGAATCTTGGGTTTTGTCTATTATGCAAGTATTCTTGTTCAACATTTCTCTTGTTAGAGTAATGTCATGTGCTTGTCTCATGTGATTCCTAGGGGCACCAGATTGAAGATGGCATGTCAAACGCCTCGTCAGCTTGGTCGACGTCATACCTATGTACTTACATTGAAGGTTACATCCTTCGTGGGGGCAAGTGCACATGTATACAACGCTTGACTGCTGTAGAGGGTTCTCCGTCGGCTTCGGGCTGTTTTTGATAAGGAGTTCGGAAGTCTTCTTGGTTTTGTAGAATATTATCAGGTTTATGTTTTGGTTAGGAGTAGTGCTTTTTACTCCTTTACGGATTATTTCTTTCATTATTCTTTCCTCTTTTATATGTTCACTGTGCATGGTTGATTTGTAATATAATTTTATTGGGGGTGTTGTGGTTTCTGTTCTAGGTTCTGAATTATACCAACGGTCCAAGTGTCTTCTTATAGCAGCGTTTATTTCCGCGTTGCTATATCCGTTGTTCACCAATACCTGAGTTACTCTTTCAAACTCTCTACTCACGTTGCTCCATTCAGAGCAGTGGGTAAGCGCTCGACGAATATATATATATATATATATATATATATATATATATATATATATATGCGAACAAGCCTGAATGGTCCCCAGGACATATGCAACTGAAAACTCACAACCCAGAAGTGACTCGAACCCATACTCCCAGAAGCAACGCATCTGGTATGTACAAGACGCCTTAATCCACTTGACCATCACGACCGGACATAATGAGGTGATAGCCGAGGCTATTAGAACCACCCCACCGCCGGCACTCGGATAGTTATCTTGGGCATAGCATTTTACCAAATCACCTCATTCTTTGGGGCAACACGTGAGGAACACAAATGCGAACAAGCCTGAATGGTCCCCAGGACATATGCAACTGAAAACTCACACCCCAGAAGTGACTCGAACCCATACTCCCAGAAGCAACGCATCTGGTATGTACAAGACGCCTTAATCCACTTGACCATCACGACCGGACATAATGAGGTGATAGCCGAGGCTATTAGAACCACCCCACCGCCGGCACTCGGATAGTTATCTTGGGCATAGCATTTTACCAAATCACCTCATTCTTTGGGTTTTGCAACTGAGTTTTCAGTTGCATATGTCCTGGGGACCATTCAGGCTTGTTCGCATTTGTGTTCCTCACGTGTTGCCCCAAAGAATGAGGTGATTTGGTAAAATGCTATGCCCAAGATAACTATCCGAGTGCCGGCGGTGGGGTGGTTCTAATAGCCTCGGCTATCACCTCATTATGTCCGGTCGTGATGGTCAAGTGGATTAAGGCGTCTTGTACATACCAGATGCGTTGCTTCTGGGAGTATGGGTTCGAGTCACTTCTGGGGTGTGAGTTTTCAGTTGCATATGTCCTGGGGACCATTCAGGCTTGTTCGCATTTGTGTTCCTCACGTGTTGCCCCAAAGAATGAGGTGATTTGGTAAAATGCTATGCCCAAGATAACTATCCGAGTGCCGGCGGTGGGGTGGTTCTAATAGCCTCGGCTATCACCTCATTATGTCCGGTCGTGATGGTCAAGTGGATTAAGGCGTCTTGTACATACCAGATGCGTTGCTTCTGGGAGTATGGGTTCGAGTCACTTCTGGGGTGTGAGTTTTCAGTTGCATATGTCCTGGGGACCATTCAGGCTTGTTCGCATTTGTGTTCCTCACGTGTTGCCCCAAAGAATGAGGTGATTTGGTAAAATGCTATGCCCAAGATAACTATCCGAGTGCCGGCGGTGGGGTGGTTCTAATAGCCTCGGCTATCACCTCATTATGTCCGGTCGTGATGGTCAAGTGGATTAAGGCGTCTTGTACATACCAGATGCGTTGCTTCTGGGAGTATGGGTTCGAGTCACTTCTGGGGTGTGAGTTTTCAGTTGCATATGTCCTGGGGACCATTCAGGCTTGTTCGCATTTGTGTTCCTCACGTGTTGCCCCAAAGAATGAGGTGATTTGGTAAAATGCTATGCCCAAGATAACTATCCGAGTGCCGGCGGTGGGGTGGTTCTAATAGCCTCGGCTATCACCTCATTATGTCCGGTCGTGATGGTCAAGTGGATTAAGGCGTCTTGTACATACCAGATGCGTTGCTTCTGGGAGTATGGGTTCGAGTCACTTCTGGGGTGTGAGTTTTCAGTTGCATATGTCCTGGGGACCATTCAGGCTTGTTCGCATTTGTGTTCCTCACGTGTTGCCCCAAAGAATGAGGTGATTTGGTAAAATGCTATGCCCAAGATAACTATCCGAGTGCCGGCGGTGGGGTGGTTCTAATAGCCTCGGCTATCACCTCATTATGTCCGGTCGTGATGGTCAAGTGGATTAAGGCGTCTTGTACATACCAGATGCGTTGCTTCTGGGAGTATGGGTTCGAGTCACTTCTGGGGTGTGAGTTTTCAGTTGCATATGTCCTGGGGACCATTCAGGCTTGTTCGCATTTGTGTTCCTCACGTGTTGCCCCAAAGAATGAGGTGATTTGGTAAAATGCTATGCCCAAGATAACTATCCGAGTGCCGGCGGTGGGGTGGTTCTAATAGCCTCGGCTATCACCTCATTATGTCCGGTCGTGATGGTCAAGTGGATTAAGGCGTCTTGTACATACCAGATGCGTTGCTTCTGGGAGTATGGGTTCGAGTCACTTCTGGGGTGTGAGTTTTCAGTTGCATATGTCCTGGGGACCATTCAGGCTTGTTCGCATTTGTGTTCCTCACGTGTTGCCCCAAAGAATGAGGTGATTTGGTAAAATGCTATGCCCAAGATAACTATCCGAGTGCCGGCGGTGGGGTGGTTCTAATAGCCTCGGCTATCACCTCATTATGTCCGGTCGTGATGGTCAAGTGGATTAAGGCGTCTTGTACATACCAGATGCGTTGCTTCTGGGAGTATGGGTTCGAGTCACTTCTGGGGTGTGAGTTTTCAGTTGCATATGTCCTGGGGACCATTCAGGCTTGTTCGCATTTGTGTTCCTCACGTGTTGCCCCAAAGAATGAGGTGATTTGGTAAAATGCTATGCCCAAGATAACTATCCGAGTGCCGGCGGTGGGGTGGTTCTAATAGCCTCGGCTATCACCTCATTATGTCCGGTCGTGATGGTCAAGTGGATTAAGGCGTCTTGTACATACCAGATGCGTTGCTTCTGGGAGTATGGGTTCGAGTCACTTCTGGGGTGTGAGTTTTCAGTTATATATATATATATATATATATATATATATATATATATATATATATATATATATATATATATATATATATATAATATATATATATATAATATGCAGAATAACCACATATGAAAAATAGAAAATGCTTAACGCGTTTTCGGCTAATTCGCCTTCATCAGAGCAAAGTAGAATGAGGATAAGATTGCTGATCAGACCTTTATATCCGCCTGGGCAGATCACCTGACCACCAAAAATAAGTGGAGGAAAGGAATTATAAGAAAGAAGGTAAATGCAGAAGGCCTATTGGCCCATACAAGGCAGCTCCTATTAATCGGGCCTTGCATAGTAGGCAGAGAAGTGCGTTCTGGCTATTAGGTACGACATATATATATATATATATATATATATATATATATATATATATATATATATATATATATATATATATATATATATATATATATATATATATATATATATATATATATATATATATATATATATAATATATATATATATATATATATATATATATTATTAAATATGACCGAAAAAGTAAGATTAATAATTCTAACACGAATTTTCTCAATCTTTCGTACATTACGCTTCACTGTTGGAGGTAAATCAAAAATCAATTCTCCAAAATTCATTTTTATTTCTAGTCTGACGCGACACGGGCGCGTTTCGTAAAACTTATTACATTTTCAAAGACTTTAGTTCACAAATACACAACTGATTAGAACTTACGTATCTCTGATTTTATATCTACATTTGAGTGAGGTGGGAGGGGTGATGTGGCATTAACACAAGACAGAACAAGAGGGGATATTAATAGGGTATTAAAAGTATCAACACAAGACAGAACACAAACAATGGGTATTGAATAGAAGTGTTTGTAGAAAGCCTATTGGTCCACATTTCTTGATGCTTCTATATTGGAGCGGAGTCTTGAGGTGGGTAGAATATAGTTGTGCAATAATTGGCTGTTGATTGCTGGTGTTGACTTCTTGATGTGTAGTGCCTCGCAAACGTCAAGCCGCCTGCTATCGCTGTATCTATCGATGATTTCTGTGTTGTTTACTAGGATTTTTCTGGCGATGGTTTGGTTGTGGGAAGAGATTATATGTTCCTTAATGGAGCCCTGTTGCTTATGCATCGTTAAACGCCTAGAAAGAAATGTTGTTGTCTTGCCTATATACTGGGTTTTTGGAGCTTACAGTCCCCAAGTGGGCATTTGAAGGCATAGACGATGTTAGTCTCTTTTAAAGCGTTCTGTTTTGTGTCTGGAGAGTTTCTCATGAGAAGGCTGGCCGTTTTTCTGGTTTTATAGTAAATCGTCAGTTGTATCCTCTGATTTTTGTCTGTAGGGATAACGTTTCTATTAACAATATCTTTCAGGACCCTTTCCTCCGTTTTATGAGCTGTGGAAAAGAAGTTCCTGTAAAATAGTCTAATAGGGGGTATAGGTGTTGTGTTAGTTGTCTCTTCAGAGGTTGCATGGCTTTTCACTTTCCTTCTTATGATGTCTTCGATGAAACCATTGGAGAAGCCGTTATTGACTAGGACCTGCCTTACCCTACAGAGTTCTTCGTCGACTTGCTTCCATTCTGAGCTGTGGCTGAGAGCACGGTCGACATATGCGTTAACAACACTCCTCTTGTACCTGTCAGGGCAGTCGCTGTTGGCATTTAGGCACATTCCTATGTTTGTTTCCTTAGTGTAGACTGCAGTGTGGAAACCTCCGCCCTTTTCCATGACTGTTACATCTAGAAAGGGCAGCTTCCCATCCTTTTCCATCTCGTAAGTGAAACGCAGCACGGAACTCTGCTCAAATGCCTCCTTCAGCTCCTGCAGATGTCTGACATCAGGTACCTGTGTAAAAATGTCGTCAACATACCTGCAGTATATGGCCGGTTTCAAGTTCATGTCGACTAAGACTTTTTGCTCGATGGTACCTATGTAGAAGTTTGCAAACAGGACACCTAGGGAGAACCCATGGCGACCCCATCTACTTGCTTATACATGTGCCCATCCGGGATCAAGAAGGGTGCCTCTTTAGTACAAGCTTGGAGTAGTTTCCTCAGAATATTTTCTGGCATGTCAAGAGGAGTACAGGCTGGATCACGATACACTCTGTCGGCTATCATTCCGATTGTCTCGTCCACAGGTACGTTGGTAAACAGCGACTCTACGTCCAACGAGGCTCTTATCCCTGTGGCCCATGTGCCCCGCAGTAAGTCAACAAATTCCTTTGGAGACTTCAGGCTGAAGGCGCAAGGAACATAAGGAGTCAGCAGGCCGTTGAGTCGCTTCGCCAGTCTGTACGTGGGTGTGGGTATCTGGCTAATGATTGGCCGAAGTGGGTTTCCAGGCTTGTGCGTCTTGACATTTCCATACGCATATCCAGGTTTATACTCCCCAATGATCTTTGACAGGTGGAGTCCGGATTTCTTGGCGTTCACAGTTTCGATCAGTTTGTTGACCTTTGCTTTTAATTCGGCTGTAGTGTCCTTCGTTACCCTTTGGAACTTAGTTTGGTCAGAGAGTATGATGTTCATTTTCGCCAGATATTCGTCTTTTTTAAGAATGACATATATTGGCGACTTGTCACCTCTCCTGACAATTATCTCCTTGTTCTCACGAAGGCTTTTAGCTGCCGCTTTAAGCTCGGGGGACAGTATGGTGCTTCTGTAGTTGCCTCGATTCTTTCCTCCTTCTGCAATAAGTTCTGCTTGTAAGGTATCTTTGGTAGTGACCTTCTTTTGTGTCTCGAGGTCGAATATGTCGTCCAACAGAATTTCCAACTCTACTTTCCGGGCCATCTCACTCGGTCTGGACATAACATGACAGTTTATGCCCAGATTTAGGAGAGTGACTTGGTCCTCAGTGAGGTTAATTCCTGCAAGGTTCAGGAAGCCATCTCTTGGTCGTGGAATTGCCATAGGTCCTCCATATAATGTTGTTAGTTTCTTGATAATCCTTGTTTCAGTGCTGAGGTGATGTTGGTCTGTGAGGATGTCGAGGTGTTGTTCAATGCGGGTACGGATACTATGGTCGATGTTGCTATTTCTCCACTCGTTTGTAGCATGAAGTAGTTGCGTTTTGTTGTCTTTGATTTCATTCTCTGCCTTGTATATCTGATCACGAATCAGATCCTGGCGATATTTTATCGTGAAGGCTTGATTCCTTGCTGCTGGGTCGTGCGCTTTAATATTAGTATATTTTGGTAGCAGTCTTTCCTGTAGACATATATTATTAAATATGACCGAAAAAGTAAGATTAATAATTCTAACACGAATTTTCTCAATCTTTCGTACATTACGCGTCACTGTTGGAGGTAAATCAAAAATCAATTCTCCAAAATTCATTTTTATTTCTAGTCTGACGCGACACGGGCGCGTTTCGTAAAACTTATTACATTTTCAAAGACTTTAGTTCACAAATACACAACTGATTAGAACTTACGTATCTCTGATTTTATATCTACATTTGAGTGAGGTGGGAGGGGTGATGTGGCATTAACACAAGACAGAACAAGAGGGGATATTAATAGGGTATTAAAAGTATCAACACAAGACAGAACACAAACAATGGGTATTGAATAGAAGTGTTTGTAGAAAGCCTATTGGTCCATATAGGACCAATAGGCTATATATATATATTAATATATACATATATTAATATCCCCTCTTGTTCTGTCTTGTGTTAATGCCACATCACCCCTCCCACCTCACTCAAATGTAGATATAAAATCAGAGATACGTAAGTTCTAATCAGTTGTGTATTTGTGAACTAAAGTCTTTGAAAATGTAATAAGTTTTACGAAACGCGCCCGTGTCGCGTCAGACTAGAAATAAAAATGAATTTTGGAGAATTGATTTTTTATTTACCTCCAACAGTGAAGCGTAATGTACGAAAGATTGAGAAAATTCGTGTTAGAATTATTAATCTTACTTTTTCGGTCATATTTAATAATATATGTCTACAGGAAAGACTGCTACCAAAATATACTAATATTAAAGCGCACGACCCAGCAGCAAGGAATCAAGCCTTCACGATAAAATATCGCCAGGATCTGATTCGTGATCAGATATACAAGGCAGAGAATGAAATCAAAGACAACAAAACGCAACTACTTCATGCTACAAACGAGTGGAGAAATAGCAACATCGACCATAGTATCCGTACCCGCATTGAACAACACCTCGACATCCTCACAGACCAACATCACCTCAGCACTGAAACAAGGATTATCAAGAAACTAACAACATTATATGGAGGACCTATGGCAATTCCACGACCAAGAGATGGCTTCCTGAACCTTGCAGGAATTAACCTCACTGAGGACCAAGTCACTCTCCTAAATCTGGGCATAAACTGTCATGTTATGTCCAGACCGAGTGAGATGGCCCGGAAAGTAGAGTTGGAAATTCTGTTGGACGACATATTCGACCTCGAGACACAAAAGAAGGTCACTACCAAAGATGCCTTACAAGCAGAACTTATTGCAAAAGGAGGAAAGAATCGAGGCAACTACAGAAGCACCATACTGTACCCCGAGTTTAAAGCGGCAGCTAAAAGCCTTCGTGAGAACAAGGAGATAGTTGTCAGGAGAGGTGACAAGTCGCCAATATATGTCATTCTTAAAAAAGACGAATATCTGGCGAAAATGAACATCATACTCTCTGACCAAACTAAGTTCCAAAGGGTAACGAAGGACACTACAGCCGAATTAAAAGCAAAGGTCAACAAACTGATCGAAACTGTGAACGCCAAGAAATCCGGACTCCACCTGCCAAAGATCATTGGGGAGTATAAACCTGGATATGCGTATGGAAATGTCAAGACGCACAAGCCTGGAAACCCACTTCGGCCAATCATTAGCCAGATACCCACACCCACGTACAGACTGGCGAAGCGACTCAACGGCCTGCTGACTCCTTATGTTCCTTGCGCCTTCAGCCTGAAGTCTCCAAAGGAATTTGTTGACTTACTGTGGGGCACATGGGCCACAGGGATAAGAGCCTCGTTGGATGTAGAGTCGCTGTTTACCAACGTACCTGTGGACGAGACAATCGGAATGATAGCCGACAGAGTGTATCGTGATCCAGCCTGTACTCCTCTTGACATGCCAGAAAATATTCTGAGGAAACTACTCCAAGCTTGTACTAAAGAGGCACCCTTCTTTAGCCCGGATGGGCACATGTATAAGCAAGTAGATGGGGTCGCCATGGGTTCTCCCCTAGGTGTCCTGTTTGCAAACTTCTACATGGGTACCATCGAGCAAAAAGTCTTAGTCGACATGAACTTGAAACCGGCCATATACTGCAGGTATGTTGACGACATTTTTACACAGGTACCTGATGTCAGACATCTGCAGGAGCTGAAGGAGGCATTTGAGCAGAGTTCCGTGCTGCGTTTCACTTACGAGATGGAAAAGGATGGGAAGCTGCCCTTTCTAGATGTAACAGTCATGGAAAAGGGCGGAGGTTTCCACATTGCAGTCTACACTAAGGAAACAAACATAGGAATGTGCCTAAATGCCAACAGCGACTGCCCTGACAGGTACAAGAGGAGTGTTGTTAACGCATATGTCGACCGTGCTCTCAGCCACAGCTCAGAATGGAAGCAAGTCGACGAAGAACTCTGTAGGGTAAGGCAGGTCCTAGTCAATAACGGCTTCTCCGATGGTTTCATCGAAGACATCATAAGAAGGAAAGTGAAAAGCCATGCAACCTCTGAAGAGACAACTAACACAACACCTATACCCCCTATTAGACTATTTTACAGGAACTTCTTTTCCACAGCTCATAAAACGGAGGAAAGGGTCCTGAAAGATATTGTTAATAGAAACGTTATCCCTACAGACAAAAATCAGAGGATACAACTGACGATTTACTATAAAACCAGAAAAACGGCCAGCCTTCTCATGAGAAACTCTCCAGACACAAAACAGAACGCTTTAAAAGAGACTAACGTCGTCTATGCCTTCAAATGCCCACTTGGGGACTGTAAGCTCCAAAAAACCCAGTATATAGGCAAGACAACAACATCTCTTTCTAGGCGTTTAACGATGCATAAGCATCAGGGCTCCATTAAGGAACATATAATCTCTTCCCACAACCAAACCATCGCCAGAGAAATCCTAGTAAACAACACAGAAATCATCGATAGATACAGCGATAGCAGGCGGCTTGACGTTTGCGAGGCACTACACATCAAGAAGTCAACACCAGCAATCAACAGCCAATTATTGCACAACTATATTCTACCCACCTCAAGACTCCGCTCCAATATAGAAGCATCAAGAAATATGGACCAATAGGCTTTCTACAAACACTTCTATTCAATACCCATTGTTTGTGTTCTGTCTTGTGTTGATACTTTTAATACCCTATTAATATCCCCTCTTGTTCTGTCTTGTGTTAATGCCACATCACCCCTCCCACCTCACTCAAATGTAGATATAAAATCAGAGATACGTAAGTTCTAATCAGTTGTGTATTTGTGAACTAAAGTCTTTGAAAATGTAATAAGTTTTACGAAACGCGCCCGTGTCGCGTCAGACTAGAAATAAAAATGAATTTTGGAGAATTGATTTTTGATTTACCTCCAACAGTGACGCGTAATGTACGAAAGATTGAGAAAATTCGTGTTAGAATTAATAATCTTACTTTTTCGGTCATATTTAATAATATATGTCTACAGGAAAGACTGCTACCAAAATATACTAATATATATATATATATATATATATATATATATATATATATATATATATATATATATATATATATATATATATATATATATATATATATATATATATATATATATATATATATATATATATATATATATATATATATAACTGAAAACTCACACCCCAGAAGTGACTCGAACCCATACTCCCAGGAGCACCGCAACTGGTATGTACAAGACGCCTTAATCCACTTGACCATCACGACCGGACATAATGAGGTGATAGCCGAGGCTATTTGAACCACCCCACCGCCGGCACTCGGATAGTAATCTTGGGCATAGCATTTTACCAAATCACCTCATTCTTTGGGGCACACGTGAGGAACACAAATGCGAACAAGCCTGAATGGTCCCCAGGACAATATGCAACTGAAAACTCACACCCCAGAAGTGACTCGAACCCATACTCCCAGGAGCACCGCAACTGGTATGTACAAGACGCCTTAATCCACTTGACCATCACGACCGGACATAATGAGGTGATAGCCGAGGCTATTTGAACCACCCAACCGCCGGCACTCGGATAGTAATCTTGGGCATAGCATTTTACCAAATCACCTCATTCTTTGGGGCACACGTGAGGAACACAAATGCGAACAAGCCTGAATGGTCCCCAGGACAATATGCAACTGAAAACTCACACCCCAGAAGTGACTCGAACCCATACTCCCAGGAGCACCGCAACTGGTATGTACAAGACGCCTTAATCCACTTGACCATCACGACCGGACATAATGAGGTGATAGCCGAGGCTATTTGAACCACCCCACCGCCGGCACTCGGATAGTAAACTTGGGCATAGCATTTTACCAAATCACCTCATTCTTTGGGGCACACGTGAGGAACACAAATGCGAACAAGCCTGAATGGTCCCCAGGACAATATGCCACTGAAAACTCACACCCCAGAAGTGACTCGAACCCATACTCCCAGGAGCACCGCAACTGGTATGTACAAGACGCCTTAATCCACTTGACCATCACGACCGGATATAATGAGGTGATAGCCGAGGCTATTTGAACCACCCCACCGCCGGCACTCGGATAGTAATCTTGGGCATAGCATTTTACCAAATCACCTCATTCTTTGGGGCACACGTGAGGAACACAAATGCGAACAAGCCTGAATGGTCCCCAGGACAATATGCAACTGAAAACTCACACCCCAGAAGTGACTCGAACCCATACTCCCAGGAGCACCGCAACTGGTATGTACAAGACGCCTTAATCCACTTGACCATCACGACCGGACATAATGAGGTAATAGCCGAGGCTATTTGAACCACCCCACCGCCGGCACTCGGATAGTAATCTTGGGCATAGCATTTTACCAAATCACCTCATTCTTTGGGGCACACGTGAGGAACACAAATGCGAACAAGCCTGAATGGTCCCCAGGACAATATGCAACTGAAAACTCACACCCCAGAAGTGACTCGAACCCATACTCCCATGAGCACCGCAACTGGTATGTACAAGACGCCTTAATCCACTTGACCATCACGACCGGACATAATGAGGTGATAGCCGAGGCTATTTGAACCACCCCACCGCTGGCACTCGGATAGTAATCTTGGGCATAGCATTTTACCAAATCACCTCATTCTTTGGGGCACACGTGAGGAACACAAATGCGAACAAGCCTGAATGGTCCCCAGGACAATATGCAACTGAAAACTCACACCCCAGAAATGACTCGAACCCATACTCCCAGGAGCACCGCAACTGGTTTGTACAAGACGCCTTAATCCACTTGACCATCACGACCGGACATAATGAGGTGATAGCCGAGGCTATTTGAACCACCCCACCGCCGGCACTCGGATAGTAATCTTGGGCATAGCATTTTACCAAATCACCTCATTCTTTGGGGCACACGTGAGGAACACAAATGCGAACAAGCCTGAATGGTCCCCAGGACAATATGCAACTGAAAACTCACACCCCAGAAGTGACTCGAACCCATACTCCCAGGAGCACCGCAACTGGTATGTACAAGACGCCTTAATCCACTTGACCATCACGACCGGACATAATGAGGTGATAGCCGAGGCTATTTGAACCACCCCACCGCCGGCACTCGGATAGTAATCTTGGGCATAGCATTTTACCAAATCACCTCATTCTTTGGGGCACACGTGAGGAACACAAATGCGAACAAGCCTGAATGGTCCCCAGGACAATATGCAACTGAAAACTCACACCCCAGAAGTGACTCGAACCCATACTCCCAGGAGCACCGCAACTGGTATGTACAAGACGCCTTAATCCACTTGACCATCACGACCGGACATAATGAGGTGATAGCCGAGGCTATTTGAACCACCCCACCGCCGGCACTCGGATAGTAATCTTGGGCATAGCATTTTACCAAATCACCTCATTCTTTGGGGCACACGTGAGGAACACAAATGCGAACAAGCCTGAATGGTCCCCAGGACAATATGCAACTGAAAACTCAGTGCCGGCGGTGTGGTGGTTCAAATAGCCTCGGCTATCACCTCATTATTTCCGGTCGTGATGGTCAAGTGGATTAAGGCGTCTTGTACATACCAGTTGCGGTGCTCCTAGGAGTATGGGTTCGAGTCACTTCTGGGGTGTGAGTTTTCAGTTGCATATTGTCCTGGGGACCATTCAGGCTTGTTCGCATTTGTGTTCCTCACGTGTGCCCCAAAGAATGAGGTGATTTGGTAAAATGCTATGCCCAAGATTACTATCCGAGTGCCGGCGGTGGGGTGGTTCAAATAGCCTCGGCTATCACCTCATTATGTCCGGTCGTGATGCTCAAGTGGATTAAGGCGTCTTGTACATACCAGTTGCGGTGCTCCTGGGAGTATGGGTTCGAGTCACTTCTGGGGTGTGAGTTTTCAGTTGCATATTGTCCTGGGGACCATTCAGGCTTGTTCGCATTTGTGTTCCTCACGTGTGCCCCAAAGAAGGAGGTGATTTGGTAAAATGCTATGCCCAAGATTACTATCCGAGTGCCGGCGGTGGGGTGGTTCAAATAGCCTCGGCTATCACCTCATTATGTCCGGTCGTGATGGTCAAGTGGATTAAGGCGTCTTGTACATACCAGTTGCGGTGCTCCAGGGAGTATAGGTTCGAGTCACTTCTGGGGTGTGAGTTTTCAGTTGCATATTGTCCTGGGGACCATTCAGGCTTGTTCGCATTTGTGTTCCTCACGTGTGCCCCAAAGAATGAGGTGATTTGGTAAAATGCTATGCCCAAGATTACTATCCGAGTGCCGGCGGTGGGGTGGTTCAAATAGCCTCGGCTATCACCTCATTATGTCCGGTCGTGATGGTCAAGTGGATTAAGGCGTCTTGTACATACCAGTTGCGGTGCTCCTGGGAGTATGGGTTCGAGTCACTTCTGGGGTGTGAGTTTTCAGTTGCATATTGTCCTGGGGACCATTCAGGCTTGTTCGCATTTGTGTTCCTCACGTGTGCCCCAAAGAATGAGGTGATTTGGTAAAATGCTATGCCCAAGATTACTATCCGAGTGCCGGCGGTGGGGTGGTTCAAATAGCCTCGGCTATCACCTCATTATGTCCGGTCGTGATGGTCAAGTGGATTAAGGCGTCTTGTACATACCAGTTGCGGTGCTCCTGGGAGTATGGGTTCGAGTCACTTCTGGGGTGTGAGTTTTCAGTTGCATATTGTCCTGGGTACCATTCAGGCTTGTTCGCATTTGTGTTCCTCACGTGTGCCCCAAAGAATGAGGTGATTTGGTAAAATGCTATGCCCAAGATTACTATCCGAGTGCCGGCGGTGGGGTGGTTCAAATAGCCTCGGCTATCACCTCATTATGTCCGGTCGTGATGGTCAAGTGGATTAAGGCGTCTTGTACATACCAGTTGCGTTGCTCCTGGGAGTATGGGTTCGAGTCACTTCTGGGGTGTGAGTTTTCAGTTGCATATTGTCCTGGGGACCATTCAGGCTTGTTCGCATTTGTGTTCCTCACGTGTGCCCCAAAGAATGAGATGATTTGGTAAAATGCTATGCCCAAGATTACTATCCGAGTGCCGGCGGTGGGGTGGTTCAAATAGCCTCGGCTATCACCTCATTATGTCCAGTCGTGATGGTCAAGTGGATTAAGGCGTCTTGTACATACCAGTTGCGGTGCTCCTGGGAGTATGGGTTCGAGTCACTTCTGGGGTGTGAGTTTTCAGTTGCATATTGTCCTGGGGACCATTCAGACTTGTTCGCATTTGTGTTCCTCACGTGTGCCCCAATGAATGAGGTGATTTGGTAAAATGCTATGCCCAAGATTACTATCCGAGTGCCGGCGGTGGGGTGGTTCAAATAGCCTCGGCTATCACCTCATTATGTCCGGTCGTGATGGTCAAGTGGATTAAGGCGTCTTGTACATACCAGTTGCGGTGCTCCTGGGAGTATGGGTTCGAGTCACTTCTGGGGTGTGAGTTTTCAGTTGCATATTGTCCTGGGGACCATTCAGGCTTGTTCACATTTGTGTTCCTCACGTGTGCCCCAAAGAATGAGGTGATTTGGTAAAATGCTATGCCCAAGATTACTATCCGAGTGCCGGCGGTGGGGTGGTTCAAATAGCCTCGGCTATCACCTCATTATGTCCGGTCGTGATGGTCAAGTGGATTAAGGCGTCTTGTACATACCAGTTGCGGTGCTCCTGGGAGTATGGGTTCGAGTCACTTCTGGGGTGTGAGTTTTCAGTTGCATATTGTCCTGGGGACCATTCAGGCTTGTTCGCATTTGTGTTCCTCACGTGTGCCCCAAAGAATGAGGTGATTTGGTAAAATGCTATGCCCAAGATTACTATCCGAGTGCCGGCGGTGGGGTGGATCAAATAGCCTCGGCTATCACCTCATTATGTCCGGTCGTGATGGTCAAGTGGATTAAGGCGTCTTGTACATACCAGTTGCGGTGCTCCTGGGAGTATGGGTTCGAGTCACTTCTGGGGTGTGAGTTTTCAATTGCATATTGTCCTGGGGACCATTCAGGCTTGTTCGCATTTGTGTTCCTCACGTGTGCCCCAAAGAATGAGGTGATTTGGTAAAATGCTATGCCCAAGATTACTATCCGAGTGCCGGCGGTGGGGTGGTTCAAATAGCCTCGGCTATCACCTCATTATGTCCGGTCGTGATGGTCAAGTGGATTAAGGCGTCTTGTACATACCAGTTGCGGTGCTCCTGGGAGTATGGGTTCGAGTCACTTCTGGGGTGTGAGTTTTCAGTTGCATATTGTCCTGGGGACCATTCAGGCTTGTTCGCATATATATATATGTATATATATATATATATATATATATATATATATATATATATATATATATATATATATATATATGTCGTACCTAGTAGCTAGAATGCACTTCTCGGCCTAGTATGCAAGGACCGTTTCCTAATAGGCCAAGTGATTTTCTATTTTTTCAATAAAATGTTTCCAATTAGTTTATTTGAATCATTAATATTATATTATATTTAGAACATAAATAATTGACTTACTTATGTTAGTTTAGGTTCGGTTAAGATAGGTTAGGTTAGGTAGGGTTGGTTAGGTTCGGTCATATATTTACGTTAGTTTTAACTCCAATAAAATATAATTTACTCATACATAGTGAAATGAATAACTTTATCATTTCATAAAGAAAAAACTAGAAAAATACATAAATTCAGGAAACTTGGCTTATTATGCAAATCGCGTTTTGCAGAGTAGGCCGAGTACTGAGTTCTGGCTACTAGGTACAACATATATATATATATATATATATATATATATATATATATATATATATATATATATATATATATATATATATATATATATATATATATATATACCCCATGCGCAGTTTAAAGGTTAATCATTCGAACACGAATTTTCTCAATATTTCCTACTTTTTTCTTTGCTGTCAAGGGTAACTGAAAAATTATTTCTCCAAAATTCTTTTTACATTTTTATTTTGGTCTGACACCTAAAAGTCTTTGGTAAGGGCTCCTTACATTCTCAAAGACTTGTTTACACTTCATTTCTTTAAGACTTGTTTACACTTACTACTTGTTTACACGTAACAAAGACTTGTTTACACTTATACACATCATGCTTATATGCGTTATTGGGAAATACAAGCCTGGATATGCGTATTAGAATGTCAAGACCCACAAGCCTGGAAACCCACTTCGGTCAATCATCAGCCAGATACCCACACCCACATACAGACCGTCTAAGCGACTCAACTGCTTGCTGACTCCTTATGTACCTTGTGCTTTCAGCCTGAAGTCTCCAAAGGAATTCGTTGACTTGCTGCCGGGAACACGGGCCACAGGGATAAGAGCCTCTTCTGGATGTAGAGTCACTGTTTACCAATGTACCTGTAGATGAAACAATCGGGATGATAATGGACAGAGTATAACATGATCCGGCTTGTACTCCTCTTGACATACCAGAAAGCATATTAAGAAAGCTACTCCAAGCCTGCACAAAAGAGGCACCCTTCTTGAGTCAATATGGGGACATGTATAAGCAAGTAGATAGGGTCACCATGGGTTCTCCCCTGGGTGTCCTGTTTGCGAACTTCTGCATGGGTACCATAGAGAATAGGGTCTTGGTTGACATGGACTTGAAACCCGAAATATACTGCAGGTATGTTGCCGATATTTTTATGTAGGTACCTGATGTCAGACTTCTGCAGTAGCTGAAGGAATCATTCGAGCAGAATTCTGTGTTAAGTTTGACTTACGAGGTAGAGAATAATGGGAAGCTGCCCTTTTTAGATGCTTTTTTTAGTCATGTAGAGGAACAGAGGCTTCCACACTCTAGGCTACACTAAGGAAAAAACATAGGAATGATCCTCAATGCCAATAATGACTGCCTAGACAGGTACAAGAGGAGTGTTCGTGTTAGAATTATTAATCTTACCCATTCCTTATTAAGGGTATTAAACCTTACCCTTTATATTATTAATCTCGTGTTTAGGAGAGTTGTACCTTAATAAGCCAAAGTGAGTTCTGGCTACTAGGTACGACATATATATATATATATATATATATATATATATATATATATATATATATATATATATATATATATATATATATATATATATATATATATATATATGTATATATATATATATATATATATATATATATATATATATATATATGTCGTACCTAGTAGCCAGAACTCACTTTTTGGCCTACTATTCAAGGCCCGATTTGCCTAATAAGCCAAGTTTTCATTAATTAATTGTTTTTCGACTACCTAACCTACCTAACCTAACCTAACCTAATTTTTTCGGCTACCTAACCAAACCTAACCTATAATTCATGGGTAGCTTTATCATTTCATAAGAAAAAAATTAGAGAAAATATATTAATTCAGGAAAACTTGGCTTATTAGGCAAATCGGGCCTTGAATAGTAGGCCAAAAAGTGAGTTCTGGCTACTAGGTACGACATATATATATATATATATATATATATATATATATATATATGTCGTACCTAGTAGCCAGAACTCACTTCTCAGCCTACTATTCAAGGCCCGATTTGCCTAATAAGCCAAGTTTTCCTGAATTTATATATTTACTATAATTTTTTTCTTATGAAATGATAAAGCAACCCTTTTCTCTATGTATGAGGTCAATTTTTTTTTATTGGAGTTAAAATTAATGTAGATATATGACCGAACCTAACCAACCCTACCTAACCTAACCTAACCTATATTTATAGGTAAGGTTAGGTTAGGTAGCCAAAAAAAGCTAGGTTAGGTTAGGTTAGGTAGGTTAGGTAGACGAAAAAACATTAATTCATGAAAACTTGGCTTATTAGGCAAATCGGGCATTGAATAGTAGGCTGAGAAGTGCGTTCTGGCTATTAGGTACGACATATATATATATATATATATATATATATATATGTCGTACCTAGTAGCCAGAACTCACTTCTCAGCCTACTATGCAAGGCCCGATTTGCCTAATAAGCCAAGTTTTCCTGAATTAATATATTTTCTCTATTTTTTTTTCTTATGAAATGATAAAGCTACCCATTTCATTATGTATGGGGTCAATTTTTTTTTATTGGAGTTAAAATTAACGTAGATATATGACCGAACCTAACCAACCCTACCTAACCTAACCTAACCTATCTTTATAGGTTAGGTTAGGTTACGTAGCCGAAAAAGTTAGGTTAGGTAGGTTAGGTTGTCGAAAAAACATTAATTCATGAAAACTTGGCTTATTAGGCAAATCGGGCCTTGCATAGTAGGCTGAGAAGTGCGTTCTGGCTACTAGGTACGACATATATATATATATATATATATATATATATATATATATATATATATATATATATATATATATATATATATATATATATATATATATATATATAAGCAAACAAGCCTGAATGGTCCCCAGGACAATATGCAACTGAAAACTCACACCCCAGAAGTGACTCGAACCCATACTCCCAGGAGCAACGCAACTGGTATGTACAAGACGCCTTAATCCACTTGACCATCACGACCGGACATAATGAGGTGATAGCCGAAGCTATTTGAACCACCCCACCGCCGGCACTCGGATGGTAATCTTGGGCATAGCATTTAACCAAATCACCTCATTCTTTGGGGCACACGTGAGGAACACAAATGCGAATTGCGCATTTGCACAAATTGAATTGCACAAATCGCATTTGTGTTCCTCACGTGTGCCCCAAAGAATGAGGTGATTCGGTAAAATGCTATGCCCAAGATTACCATCCGAGTGCCGGCGGTGGGGTGGTTCAAATAGCTTCGGCTATCACCTCATTATGTCCGGTGGTGATGGTCAAGTGGATTAAGGCGTCTTGTACATGCTAGTTGCGTTGCTCCTGGGAGTATGGGTTCAAGTCACTTCTGGGGTGTGAGTTTTCAGTTATATATATATATATATATATATATATATATATATATATATATATATATATATTATGTCGTACCTAGTAGCCAGAATGCACTTCTCACACTACAGCCGAATTGAAAGCAAAGGTCAACAATCTGATCGAAACTGTGAACGCCAAGAAATCAGGACTCCACCTGCCAAAGATCATTGGGGAATATAAACCTGGATATGCGTATGGAAATGTTAAGACACACAAGCCTGGAAACCCACTTCGGCCAATCATTAGCCAGATACCCACATCCACGTACAGACTGGCGAAGCGACTAAACGGCCTGCTGACTCCTTATGTCCCTTGCGCCTTCAGCCTGAAGTCTCCAAAGGAATTTGTTGACTTACTGCGGGGCACACGGGCCACAGGGATAAGAGCCTCGTTGGACGTAGAATCACTGTTCACCAACGTACCTGTGGACGAGACAATCGGGATGATAGCCGACAGAGTGTATCGTGATCCAGCCTGTACTCCTCTTGACATACCAGAAAATATTCTAAGGAAACTACTCCAAGCTTGTACTAAAGAGGCACCCTTCATGATCCCGGATGGGCACATGTATAAGCAAGTAGATGGGGTCGCCATGGGTTCTCCCCTAGGTGTCCTGTTTGCAAACTTCTACATGGGTACCATCGAGCAAAAAGTCTTAGTCGACATGAACTTGAAACCGGCCATATACTGCAGGTATGTTGACGAAATTTTTACACAGGTACCTGATGTCAGACATCTGCAGGAGCTGAAGGAGGCATTTGAGCAGAGTTCCGTGCTGCGTTTCACTTACGAGATGGAAAAGGATGGGAAGCTACCCTTTCTAGATGTAACAGTCATGGAAAAGAGCGGAGGTTTCCACACTGCAGTCTACACTAAGGAAACAAACATAGGAATGTGCCTAAATGCCAACAGCGACTGCCCAGACAGGTACAAAAGGAGTGTTGTTAACGCATATGTCGACCGTGCTATCAGCCTCAGCTCAGAATGGAAGCAAGTCGACGAAGAACTCTGTAGGGTAAGGCAGGTCCTAGTCAACAACGGCTTCTCCAATGGTTTCGTCGAAGACATCATAAGAAGGAAAGTGAAACGCCATGCAACCTCTGAAGAGACAACTAACACAACACCTATACCCCCTATTAGACTATTTTACAGGAACTTCTTTTCCACAGCTCATAAAACGGAGAAAAGGGTCCTGAAAGATATTGTTAATAGAAACGTTATCCCTACAGACAAAAATCAGAAGATACAATTGACGATTTACTATAAAACCAGAAAAACGGCCAGCCTACTCATGAGAAACTCTCCAGACACAAAGCAGAATGCTTTAAAAGAGACCAACGTCGTCTATGCCTTCAAATGCCCTCTTGGGGACTGTAAGCTCCAAAAAACCCAGTATATAGGCAAGACAACAACAACTCTTTCTAGGCGTTTAACGATGCATAAGCAACAGGGCTCCATTAAGGAACATATAATCTCTTCCCACAACCAAACCATCGCCAGAGAAATCCTAGTAAACAACACAGAAATCATCGATAGATACAGCGATAGCAGGCGGCTTGACGTTTGCGAGGCACTACACATTAAGAAGTCAACACCAGCAATCAACAGCCAATTAATGCACAACTATATTCTACCCACCGTAAGACTCCGCTCCAATATAGAAGCATCAAGAAATATAGACCAATAGGCTTTCTACAATCACTTCCATTCAATACTCATTGTTTCGTGTTCTGTCTTGAGTTGATGAATTTAATACCCTATTAAAACAACCTCACCCCATCCTCCTCACTAAAATGTAGATATAAACAAATCGGAGATGTGTAAGTTCTATTCAGTTGTGTATGTGTAAACTAAAGTCTGTGAAAATGTAATAAGTTTTACGAAACGCGCTCAAGTGTCGCGTCAGACTAGAAATAAAAATGAATTTTGGAGAATTGATTTTTGAATTACCACCAACAGTGAAAAGAAATGTACGAAAGATTGAGAAAATTCGTGTTAGAATTATTAATCTTACTTTTTCGGTCATATTTAATAATATATATATATATATATATATATATATATATATATATATATATATATATATATATTTTAAGGAAATTTCCTGTTTCATTTTTCCTTCGTGGTCTGACATTGTCACATTCTTAATCACGTGTTTATTTTCGTGATATACACACACATATATATATATATATATATATATATATATATATATATATATATATATATATATATATATATATATATATATATATATATATATATATATATATATATATATATATATATATATATATATATATATATATATATAATGTTACGGTGCCCTCTCCTATTTCTTTCGTTTGCCTGCTTTAAGAGTCATATCAGCTCTCCCTACTGATTCTCTGAGGTTCAGGGAGTCTATTGATATATGTGGCGACCAGACCGGCTGCCAGTTAAGGGAAGGAAGTTACATTATAAGTTGTAAGTAAGGGGAAATTGGCGCCCTGTTATAAAATGAAAGAGTATCCCCTAATGCAGATATGACCTTTTGGAAGGGACACTAGCCGATCGCGGATTGGCCGACTTCGGTCGCGGGCGACCAATCAGGGCCCGCCAAGACGTCACCGAGTGCCCCGGGCGGCGCCAACGTCAGAGTTGACCTCGCCTTGGAAGCGAGAGGACGCACCTCGGTCAGCTCTCAAGGATTAGAGGCTCTACAAGCCTTTCTTAGTGGATTAGTGCAGGCTATCGCAGCCCATCGGATATATTGGAGACCCCGTGCTTCTGGGAAGCAAAAAGGAACCAAGTTTATTGAGCGAAAGAGTGCCAAACTTGGAAAATATTCGGCGACGATGCTGGACGTTGGGGGCCTGAAAAGGTGTGGCGGGCAAGCCTAGCTGTGACCGGGTCACATCCACTGAGGGTTTTGGAAGGATGACACCGTGCCTAGGACAAGGAGCAACGCCTTGTGGAAGGGGCGAGTGTGGGAAAACAGTGATTAGCTCAGCACCTATCGATGAACCAGGATTGGGGTAGCTGAATCTCAGGGATTGGAACTGCGACGACGCGAAGTCTCCACGACACCTGAGGACCTGTGGAACGTTCCTGGACCGTCAAGGATCGACTCAGGAAGCATGGGGAACCTCACACCATCGAGGGACAGGCGTCGTGAACCAGGAATGTAAGGTAGATCATTTTCCCTCCCATTACCCCTTGTGTGAGTAGGCTAGTTAGGCCACAATATTTACTTATGTATGTGGCAACAGGACATTAATACTTTAGTAGTAGAATAGGCTGCAAGGCAGCTTGTGTCCAGGACTGTCAGAGGGGACAGTGTGTATGGATGGCAGGACAGTGAAGAAGAGGCGCCGACGTGGTGAAGAGGCCCTCCTGTGAGTGAGTGTGGGGCTCCTGTCTTTCTGCCCAGTTGAAGGAGTGTTGGAGGTCGTGGAAGAAGAGGCTGACGATCTCCAGACTTATTATCCTTATTTCCATATTCATGTATTACTTGTGATTGTATGTGTGTTCATGTAATTTGCGTAAGTAAATTCACACATTTTATCATTGTGTTTAAGTGTGCCTCTATTTATAACATTTCTCTATGAGCATACACGAAGGTTATCATAGTACCACCTAGGGAACACAACGTTCTCTATAGAAGTTCTTATTGCCTGGAGAGTGGTAAAGACAGCACAGACTTACATAAAAGTGTACCCTTAGCCATCCGATCAGTATCAGTGCCTGAATGGTGGCAACTATTAACGTAGTGGCTATAGAGAGGCAAAGTCACACAGACCTTCCTGGGAGAGTACCCTGGGCCAACAATCTAGTAGCAGATCTATGGGAGTAGCAATCTTCTGGCTACAAACAATATATAATACACCCACTGAACTGCATTGCTGGGATGCAGATATAATAACCCAGCTGGCGACCTTGTTAAGAAGAAGATAGAGAAGACAGGCAGGAAAGGAGTTCCTGCAACCCTTTTGTCTGGCAGGCAAGATTCAGGGAGGTTATTGTTATAAGGTAAGCCTGAGTCTTCCTTCACTCCTCCACGGGTCTAGGCCGGAACTGTTAACAGCAGTTTCCCCGTGTTTGACTGAGGGGCTTCCAGGGTGAATCAGTGGCACCCCCTTTTGTGGTGGAAGCAAAGACCTGCGGAGGTGGGCATTGTTGGTCCTCTCCTGTGTGACGAAGGAGACTCCGGTGAATCCCGGGAGTCGGAGGGGCTGAGTATTCAGCCTTTTGAGCCCCTAGCAGCCGAGTGCTAGCAGAGCCCCGGCCCAACCTCCACGTGACATTATATATGTCGTACCTAGTAGCCAGAACGCACTTCTCAGCCTACTATGCAAGGCCTGATTTGCCTAATAAGCCAAGTTTTCATGAATTAATGTTTTTTCGACTACCTAATCTACCTAACCTAACTTTTTCGTGTACCTAACCTAACGTAACCTATAAAGATAGGTTAGGTAGGGTTGGTTAGGTTCGGTCATATATCTACGTTAATTTTAACTCCAATAAAATTTTTTTTACCTCATTCATAATGAAATGAGTAGCTTATCATTTCATAAGAAAAAAATTAGAGAAAATATATTAATTCAGGAAAACTTGGTTTATTAGGCAAATCGGGCCTTGCATAGTAGGCTGAGAAGTGCGTTCTGGCTACTAGGTACGACATATATATATGTGTATATATATATATATATATATATATATATATATATATATATATATATATATATATATATATATATATATATATATATATATATATATATATAAATTGTACCTAGTAGCCAGAACGTAGTACTCGGCCTACTATGCAAGGCCCAATTTGCCTAAAAAGCCAAGTTTTCCTGAATTTATATATTTTTCAATAATTTTTCCTAATGAAATGATAAAGCTATCCATTTCATTATGTATGAGTTAATTGTTTTTAAATTTGAGTTAAAACTAACTTAGATATATGACCGAACCTAACCAACCCTACCTAACCTAACCTATCCTTAACTAACACAATTAGGTTAATAATTTGGAATTTTTGTGTGAAATGGAAATTTTTGAGCGAATGGAACTTTGTGTGAAAATTTCAAGGCAATCGGTGAAGAACTTTCGGAGATTAGCAATAATGAACAAACGAGCATTTCCATTTTTATTTATATAGATATATAAGCATATATTACATACTGTCTATATAGTATGTCCTATATATTTATTTATTACACCTGAATAGATTTGTAACTGAAAAATGTCGTAATTATTGGTTATTTACAAATGAGGGTTCACAAGTACATGTGCACCAAATGCGTGCACATGTACAAATGCAGAAATGACAAATACATGTGCATAAATACCTGTGCCCCTTTTCCAGGACAACCCAGCATACGACGTGTGGGCAACGATGTTGCTGGCATTGCCGGAAAGGAGTCACATCATGATGGGGAACGACGTATGGGTGTGGGCGGAGGACGATCAGGTGGCCCGGCAGCTGCTGCAGCAGTCACAGACCTGGGTGTTGCAAGATGGTCTCTCTCAGCCCATAGACCTCCCCTCTCTGGTCAGGATCTGCGGCTCCACACACATTGCCCACAATGGAGGCAGTCTCCCGCCATGTTAACATAATACAAATTATAATCACATTCCATCAGTCTTTAATTAACATTAAATGTGTACATATAGGGAATGGTGCGAACGTGGCACAATAGTTGACATATGTGTTCCTCAGTTCTGTTGACCTCAGCTGGATCTGACTAATAAATGAATGGGTGCCCGTGCGGCCAGCCTTCCCCATGATTTTCTGGGACCTGGACAAGCTTGCCAGACTTAGTGTTCCCCTATAATGGTGTACCAGGCATAATCAATCAAGCATATTTTTGGCTTTCAGGAAAAGAAGGTCATTATTCAACTGAATTAATCTCTGGTGCGCCCTCACTTGGATTATTGTATCCAGTCAAGAAAACATCATCTTCAGAAAGACAGCTGCATTAGAAAAACTTTAACACCGGGCAACAAAAATCATTGCAGAACTAATTCAACTACCGTAACAGGAACACAAGAGGGCCACCGGACTAATAACATTGCAAACCAGATATGACAGGGCTGCTCTCATTGAAACTTAAAATTCTGAACAATTTGGAGGAAGTTAATCCAGACAACTTCTTCTTCTTCCAGACAGACAACTTCAGGCCAGATGTTACACAAACACGGAGCACCAGTTTCATCTCAACAAGCCAGAACGTAGAACTGAAAATAGTAGATGCTGTTATAGTAGCCTATACTATATAGTAGCATTAGCATTTAGTAGCATTTATAGAACTGAAAATAGTAGATGTAGATGCTATTGAGGCCCACAGTGTCATAAACCCATGGAACTACCTACCCGTTGAAGCCGTAAATGTCAAAACTCTGTTGAACTTTATCACCCAGATTGAAAAAATCAGCAGGGCAAAAGGGGGACCTTGGACAAGCAACCAGCTTCCTGTCCTTGTCGAGGCCACTAGAGTGTAAATTTTACTATTGTTTGTGGTAAATTCAGCTAAATATTTTGTCTTTTCAATTGCATTTATTTCTATATAAATATTATTCTAAACTAATCCACTCATTTTGGATCTTATTCCAACATTAAAATTTTAAAAAATATTTTTTGATTTATTTATATTTTTTACTCTTCATATGACCATTGTGACAACAATTAAGAACTCTATGCAGACGAGGAGTCACAATAACGTGGCTGAAATATGTTGACCAAACCACACACTAGAAAGTAAAGGGACGACGGCATTTTGGTCCCTCCTGGACCATTCTCAAGTCGATTGTGATAAGGGATTGATTGATTTATGAAGATTAAGCCACCCAAAAGGTGGCACGGGCATGAATAACCCGTAAGTGGTGGCCCTTTTGAGCCATTATCAGTATCATTAGCTAATACTGGAGATCTGTGGAGGTGTGACTGCACCCTGCGTGACGGGAGATGTCTCCCGTGGTGATAAGGGAATATTGTTGTTATAGATTCAGGTACTCGGAACGAGTTCCAAGTACCACGGGCTATGGTGAGCCCGTAACTTACCTGGCACAGGAGCGGGGCAAGTAGCACGGGCTATGGTGAGCCCGTAACTTACCTGGCACAGGAGCGGGGCAAGAAGCACGGGCTATGGTGAGCCTGTGTGATGAAGATTGATTGATTGATGAAGATTAAGCCACCCAAGAGGTGGCACGGGCATGAATAGCCCGTAAGTGGTGGCCCTTTCGAGCCATTACCAGTATCAAAAGATGATACTGGAGATCTGTGGAGGCGCAACTGCACCCTGCGTGACGGGAGATGTCTCCCGGACCAAGTGGACACACTGCTAACGATTGATGATTGATTGATTGATAAAGATTAAGCCACCCAAAAGGTGGCACGGGCATGAATAGCTTGTAAGTGGTGGCCCTTTTGAGCCATCACCAGTATCAATAGATGATACTGGAGATCTGTGGAGGCGCGACTGCACCCTGCGTGACGGGAGATGTCTCCCTTGTGAATGTGTTAAGATGAAGATGAAGCCACCCAAAAGGTGGCACGGGCATGATTAGCTCGTAAGTGGTAGCCCTTTTGAGCCATCGCCAGTATCAATAGATGATACTGGAGATCTGTGGAGGCGCGACTGCACCCTGCGTGACTGTGTGATGAAGAGAGAGAGAGAGAGAGAAGATTAAGCCACCCAAAAGGTGGCTTGGGCATGAATAGCCCATAAGTGGTGGCCTTTTTGAGCCATTTTTAGTATCAATAGATGATACTGGAGATCTGTGGAGGTGTGTGGGAACCGACCTGTGAGATTTATATTTATTTAATTTATATGAATTTATATTTACGTTAATTTATATACTTCGATAGCAATTTGTATAATGATAAGTGGACTGTATTTCTGCAATAATCTCATAATCTCACAAATCGATCCTCTACACATTAGGGGGGGTTTAATAGTTTATATATATATGCAGCCAATCAAACTACAAAATTAACTACATACATTGAAGAGGTTCCTTATCTTATAGTACAGCAGGTTAGTCCACCAGGTATAACTAGAGTGTAGACACCAAATTATCCTCTTTGAGGTAGCTTCTATCACCCAGTAACTGGTGCACATAATCTTGCATCCTCGTCTTGACCTGTCAAAAGTGCGCTAGCTGTGAAGCCAGAATCCTATATATGACAAGTATATCAGAGAAAACACTACATGGAACATGAAGACCTGGCTTAATTACCTTTAGTTTGAGGCGATTTCGCGATCTAACCGGGTCACCCTATATCCTGACATTAATGGCCATAAATGAATGATAAACGGGTTTCGGATAGACACTTAACTTGATTGTAGACATCGTGTTGGAGATGGTACCTTTGGTTTCCATAACACTACGTCCAAGTAAATTAACAGGAGCCGAATTTGCTCCTGTGTGAGCCTCTGGTCTCAATATACAACAATAGCAATGTCTAACACTCCACTATTGACGTTACTGGCCGACATTGTCCAGAATGATAGGAGCCGAATTGCTCCACACGTCTCGGAGGTGACACAACAATGGCTGCCCCTTCCTCCTTCTCACGCCTGGCCTACTTTGTCCAGATTTCAGAAAGTGATAGAAGGGTCACATTTACTCTACTTTAATATTGATAATTAAGTTAATTTATATAAGATGTTTTTATGATGGTAAAGTCCAAAGACTAATGTATTTAAGAATAATTCCCACCATAATAGGTGGTAAATTATAATAGTATGTGGTGATGATATCCCGTTTTCTTTAGACGGTAATTCCACTACAAGTTACGTTTTCTATGGGTAACTTGTTGGTAATACAGCAGCACTTATTATCTGTCTGTATATTATTAAATGGTGTCGGATTTTCCGACATAATTCCCCAGGGGCTGCTCACGGGTCGAAGTCCTAATTAGAACAGACGAACACCGATACTCCTCCATCGAATTATTAGATTAATTTGATGTTAGTAGTTAGTAATCACACATTTGTGTGTCTGTTCGTACAGGACGGATGTCCCGTACTAGAGTTGCAAGGGTTAGAAGTCTAATGCGATTTCATTTCCCTGTCAACTCTTGAAAGGCTAATATTCAAGCCTTATTACATATTATTTAACCCAGAAGACTGAATGTGATCAAGTACTACAGTCAAGTATGATTCAGGGACTGCAGTGAGATCAGTGACATTAGATATAACTTGAAGTTTCTTCAGGTAACTGGTCACTGATATATAAACACTGAGGCCCTTGGAATACATCTTGATTAAATAATAAATGTATCAAATCAGTCATCAGATTTATTGGGGTTTAATTTAGTTAATTGATTCAGAAGATTGAATAGCTCATCATTAAAGTAAAGTATGGTTCTGAGACTGCAGTGGGTTCAGTGACATTGGTCGCAGTGACTTGTAGCTGTTTTAGGCTACTGTTCACTGATTTGCCACTGAGGCCTCATGAACTCATCTTCAGCTTTAAATGATGATACTAACATCAACCTCTGTTACTATAGTCAGCTGTAATCTCCTTAGTATAATGCTACTGGAGAAATATAATCAGCTGACAAATTTAGTTTCTATTGGTATTGTTTATCTGCAGGCATAGGTCTCCCCAGGCTTGATACTGGGCCTGAGAGTAATTTACCTCCTGCAGAGTTTAACATGGTTATACCCTGATATTTAGTAGGGCTACCGATGAATTGATGGTAGTAGTCTGTCCCCACAAGGACAGCCATTTGGCATTTGATTTGCTCAAATTTACCTGCAGCTGCTTGATAATAGCTTTCCAGGTCAGCATAATCAACTTGAGATTGTTGTGACAAATCTTCACATTTCTTGATCTGTCTTGTTAAGTGGCCTTTAAGACCTGCAAGGGTTCTTTTCATTCTCCCTGCATTATCCATACTGGCTCGTTGGTAAAGCCTTGTGGGGCTTGTACTTGGGCTGCTCATAATACTGAACAAACACTAATGGTAGCCTAGGGTTAAATTCTGCACTCACTAGGCAATAATCCTACCTCTACTAGAGGTTAGCACTTAAAATTAATACACATTATATATATACAATCATACACACTAATGATTTGAGTGATAAACCAGTGTCACTGGAAGTACCTTTAGGTTAGCTCTTCTATATCACCCTAGGATGGTAGAGACACTAATTAATCACTCAAAGGTGTAATGATCATAAGTAAATTATTATATATACACAACTCAACTCGAGTTGATAAAAATTACACCCAAAATAGGGTTTGGACCATTCATTAATGGTGCTAGGTTAATCAATATAGTACCACTGACTATGGTAATAATGGGACTAGGATGAACGATAATAGTTCAACTAGTCAATGGTAATATCCTACCCTGTTGTGGGTTGGCAATTAGAAAATATTATACTGTGATCACTAGTGCAATATATATTAAATAATTCTCTATCTTGGAGAAATAATATACACAATTATTGATAATAGCCTCTTAATTAGCCTCTATGAAACTTCTAATATTATCTAGAAGTATTAAATGTTATTAGTGACCTCGCGAAATAAAGTCCACAAAATTCGTGGATAATCTCTCGCGAAATGTAACACCACGAAATCCGTGAACAATCTCGCGAAGACACAGTCACTAATTTGGCTGGATTCTATATTAGCGCTGTCATTTCACGAAATAACACGCCACCAAATCTCTGTGGGTGTGCATGAAACCGCTGATGAGGCAGATCTGAACTGAGGGAGGCTCCTGAGCTCCCTCGAGGCTACGCTTCCGTCTTTGACTGGCTGGCCTTTGTTTTAATAACACTGCACTAGTATTTAATGAATCCACTGGTTAACTGGTTCATCCGGTACTAAGATGACCAAATGTGGGTTCATAGGATCAAATAATCCGTCATCCGGTTCGAAGATGACCAAATAATCCGGTTCGAAGGACCAAATAATGTGGGAACCGACCTGTGAGATTTATATTTATTTAATTTATATGAATTTATATTTACGTTAATTTATATACTTCGATAGCAATTTGTATAATGATAAGTGGACTGTATTTCTGCAATAATCTCATAATCTCACAAATCGATCCTCTACACATTAGGGGGGGTTTAATAGTTTATATATATATGCAGCCAATCAAACTACAAAATTAACTACATACATTGAAGAGGTTCCTTATCTTATAGTACAGCAGGTTAGTCCACCAGGTATAACTAGAGTGTAGACACCAAATTATCCTCTTTGAGGTAGCTTCTATCACCCAGTAACTGGTGCACATAATCTTGCATCCTCGTCTTGACCTGTCAAAAGTGCGCTAGCTGTGAAGCCAGAATCCTATATATGACAAGTATATCAGAGAAAACACTACATGGAACATGAAGACCTGGCTTAATTACCTTTAGTTTGAGGCGATTTCGCGATCTAACCGGGTCACCCTATATCCTGACATTAATGGCCATAAATGAATGATAAACGGGTTTCGGATAGACACTTAACTTGATTGTAGACATCGTGTTGGAGATGGTACCTTTGGTTTCCATAACACTACGTCCAAGTAAATTAACAGGAGCCGAATTTGCTCCTGTGTGAGCCTCTGGTCTCAATATACAACAATAGCAATGTCTAACACTCCACTATTGACGTTACTGGCCGACATTGTCCAGAATGATAGGAGCCGAATTGCTCCACACGTCTCGGAGGTGACACAACAATGGCTGCCCCTTCCTCCTTCTCACGCCTGGCCTACTTTGTCCAGATTTCAGAAAGTGATAGAAGGGTCACATTTACTCTACTTTAATATTGATAATTAAGTTAATTTATATAAGATGTTTTTATGATGGTAAAGTCCAAAGACTAATGTATTTAAGAATAATTCCCACCATAATAGGTGGTAAATTATAATAGTATGTGGTGATGATATCCCGTTTTCTTTAGACGGTAATTCCACTACAAGTTACGTTTTCTATGGGTAACTTGTTGGTAATACAGCAGCACTTATTATCTGTCTGTATATTATTAAATGGTGTCGGATTTTCCGACAAGGTGCGACTGCACCCTGCGTGACGGGAGATGTCTCCCGTGTGTGTGATGAAGATTGATTGATGAAGATTAAGCCACCCAAAAGGTGGCACGGGCATGAATAGCCCGTAAGTGGTGGCCCTTTTTAAGCCATTACCAGTATCAAGAGCTGATACTGGAGATCTGTGGAGGTGCGAATGCACCCTGCATGACGGGAGATGTCTCCCTTATGAATGTGTTAAGATGAAGATGAAGCAACCCAAAAGGTGGCACGGGCATAAATAGCCCGTAAGTGGTGGCCCTTTTTAAGCCATTACCAGTATCAAGAGCTGATACTGGAGATCTGTGGAGGTGCGAATGCACCCTGCATGACGGGAGATGTCTCCCTTATGAATGTGTTAAGATGAAGATGAAGCAACCCAAAAGGTGGCACGGGCATAAATAGCCCGTAAGTGGTGGCCCTTTTTAAGCCATTACCAGTATCAAGAGCTGATACTGGAGATCTGTGGAGGTGCGACTGCACCCTGCGTGACGGGAGATGTCTCCCGGACCAAATGGTGGTGGTGTGATGAAGTTGATACAGGCTATAAATAGGCAAGAGAGAGGTGATGAGCAAGGCAAAAGGTACGAACGTTAAGGTGTAGTAGAGGGAATAGTAGTAGGAATATGAACTGCAGAAGGCTCATTGGCTAATACGAGGCAGCTCCTATTATAACCACCAAATGAGAAGGGGATAGTAATAGGAATAAGAAGAGGATAGCAAGGGAACGTAAGAGAAAACAATGAACAGAAAAGAGAGAGAAGAGAGAAAGAAAAGGAAAGAGAAAGAAAGATAAATGGAAGGGTAAGCTTATGTTAGCTCATGTTTGTTAAAAAGATTAGAGCATTTGAGTATATATGATAAGGGAAGGAGGCGAGGCAATAAATAGGCAAGAGAGAGGAGAGGAGAAGAAAATCTTAGAGGAAGAAAAAGCAAGGCAAAAGGCACGAAAGGTAAGGTGTAATAAAAGGATAGTAATAGGAATAAGAACATAAGAACGAAGGTAACTGCAGAAGGTCTATTGGCCCATACGAGGCAGCTCCTATTAATAACCACCCAATAAGAAGGGGATAGTAATAGGAATAAGTAAGGGCTCGTTAGAGAAAATAAGGGGAAAGAAAAAGAAAAAAAGGAAAGAGAAAGAGAGATAAAGGGAAGGGCAAGATTATGTTAAGTCACGTTTATTAGAAAGTTTAGAGCATTTGAGTATATATTTCGAAAGGGAAGAGTTAACACCAACAAGGCCAGGACTCAAGTTCATGTTGGGTACATTGTGTATTTGAGCCGATTCAACAAGACGGCGTCTGTGAAGAGTAGTGGAAGGAAAGATTATTTTGGAGGAAGACCAATCAATAGGATGATTAGAATCCCTAACATGACAGAAGAGAGCATTGAACAAATCCGCAAGGGCCGTGACGAGGATTCGAGCCTGCGTCTGAGAGCATCCCAGACGCTGACTTAATCGACTGCTTAAACATGGTTACAGGATGCTCTCGGACGCAGGTTCGAATCCTCGTCACGGCCCTTGTGGATTTGTTCATTTGATGCATCACGCCATTGTGATTTCTGTGTGTAAGAGAGCATTGTTTGTGTCTGCAGACTTAACACTTCTATTGTGTTCTTTAAGTCTGTCATTAAGTGTACGGTCAGTTTCGCCAAAGTATTGGAGAGGACAAGATGAAAAGGAAATAGAGTAGACACCAGCAGCATTAGAAGCAGGAGGAGCAGTGTGAACTAGATTACTACGAAGTGTGTTAGTTTGTCGAAAGGCGAGTTTAATGTCAAGAGGACGAAAGGTATTGGTAAAAGTTTTGAGTTCAGATATGAAGGGAAAGCAGAGCACAGTGCTACTAGTGTTGGTTTAGGATGAAAGAAATTTAGTTTACCTTGAGAATAGGCACAGTTGATAAAATGCAAAGGGTAACCAAGGATAGAGAATGATTTGTAGATAAAGCCAGTATCAGAATCAAGAAACTGAGGGTCGCTGAGGCGTAGAGCGCGGAGGAAGAGAGAGACGAAGACACTTTCCTTTTTTTTTAATCATGTCTCTTTTTGATAGTCTTGTATCTTTCAAAGACGTGATGTTAATTTTATGTAGCTTTCCCTCCTAACTCATTCGTCTCAGTTCTGAAACAAGTCTGATGTCATACATCTGAACTTTCTCTAACTTCGCCATGTGCTTGACGAGATATGGACTCCACGATGGAGCTGCATACTCCCGGACTGGTCTGACATATGTGGGATACAAGATTATGAATGATTCATTGCATCAATTTCTAAAGGGAATTCTTATGTTGGCCATCCTAAGAACTGCCTATAGAAATGTTTGTAAGGAATTATTCAGAGCCTCGTATATCGCATCAGTTATATGTCAGGTAAACAATGAAGTATGCGCTGGGTATGTGTATTTACTATTTGTGTCTGCAGAGTACAAGCAAACTCTATTCATAATTTTAAAATTAGGTATGATAGGGAAATGGGACCGGAGTCATTGCTGTAAACAACCGATGGCTGGAAAGGCGGGATCCAAGAGTCAATGCTCGATCCTGCAAGCACAAATAGGTAAGTACAAATAGGTGACTACACACAAACACACACATACATTCATAAATATATATATCCTCAGGTAGCAGCCCGTAGCAGATGCCTTACTCCCAGGTACCTATTTACTGCTAGGTGAACAGACGCATCATGATGAAAGAAACTCTACCCATTTGCTACTGCCTCGGCCAGGAATCTAACCCGGGATATTAGGACTATAATGACCAAGCGCTGTCCACTCAGCCACGAGACCCCTAAAGATGAATACCTCTTAGACCGTCAAAAGAAGAAGCGACACATTCTAGTTAATAATGTTAACAACTTTGCCTTCAGGGAGACTCGAACTCCCGACCTCTGGTTTACTAGACCAGCGCTCTGCTCACTGAGCTATGGAGGCTCTCCGAGGTTGTCTGTGTGTGTGTGTGTGTGTGTGTGTGTGTGTGTGTGTGTGTGTGTATGTGTGTGTATGTGTGTGTGTGTGTGTATGTGTGTGTGTGTGTGTGTGTGTGTGTGTGTGTGTGTGTGTGTGTGTGTGTGTGTGTGTGTGTTTACTAGTTGTGTTTTTACGGGGGTTGAGCTTTGCTCTTTCGGCCCGCCTCTCAACTGTCAATGAACTGTTTACTATTTTTTTTTCCACACCACACACACACACACACACACCCCAGGAAGCAGCCCGTGACAGCTGACTAACTCCCAGGTACCTATTTACTGCTAGGTAACAGGGGCATTCAGGGTGAAAGAAACTTTGCTCATTTGTTTCTGCCTCGTGCGGGAATCGAACCCGCGCCACAGAATTACGAATCCTGCGCGCTATCCACCAGGCTACGAGGCCCCTGTGTGTGTGTGTGTGTGTGTGTGTGTGTGTGTGTGTGTGTGTGTGTGTGTGTGTGTGTGTGTGTGTGTGTGTGTGTGTGTGTGTGTGTGTATACGTGTGTGTGTGTATACGTGTGTGTGTGTGTGTGTGTGTGTGTGTGTGTGTGTGTGTGTGTGTGTGTGTGTGTGTGTGTGTATACGTGTGTGTGTGTGTGTGTGTGTGTGTGTGTGTGTGTGTGTGTGTGTGTGTGTGTGTGTGTGTGTGTGTGTGTGTGTGTGTGTGTGTGTGTGTGTATGTATGTATACATGTGTGTGTGTGTGTGTGTGTGTGTGTATGTATGTATACATGTGTGTGTGTGTGTGTGCGTGTGTAATTACCTAAGTCTGTGTGTGTACTCGCCTATTTGTGTCTGCAGGATCGAGCATTGACTTTTGGATCCCGCCTACGGAAGGATGTGTGTGTGTGTATGTATACATATATGTGTGTGAGTGTGTGTACTCACCTAATTGTGCTTGCGGGGGTTGAGCTCTGGCTCTTTGGTCCCGCCTCTCAACTGTCAATCAACAGGTGTACAGATTCCTGGGCCTATTGGGCTCTATCATATCTACACTTGAAACTGTGTATGGAGTCAGCCTCCACCACATCACTTCCTAATGCATTCCATTTATCAACCACTCTGACACTGAAAAAGTTCTTTCTAACGTCTCTGTGGCTCATTTGGGTACTCAGCTTCCACCTGTGTCCCCTTGTTCGCGTCCCACCAGTGTTGAATAGTTCATCCTTGTTTACCCGGTCGATTCCCCTGAGGATTTTGTAGGTTGTGATCATGTCCCCCCTTACTCTTCTGTCTTCCAGTGTCGTAAGGTGCATTTCCCGCAGCCTTTCCTCATAACTCATGCCTCTTAGTTCTGGGACTAGTCTAGTAGCATACCTTTGGACTTTTTCCAGCTTCGTCTTGTGCTTGACAAGGTACGGGCTCCATGCTGGGGCCGCATACTCCAGGATTGGTCTTACATATGTGGTGTACTAGATTCTGAATGATTCCTTACACAGGTTCCTGAACGCCGTTCTGATGTTAGCCAGCCTCGCATATGCCGCAGACGTTATTCTCTTTATGTGGGCTTCAGGAGACAGGTTTGGTGTGATATCAACTCCTAGATCTTTCTCTCTGTCTGTTTCATTAAGTACTTCATCTCCTATTCTGTATCCTGTGCCTGGCCTCCTGTTTCCACTGCCTAGTTTCATTACTTTGCATTTACTCGGGTTGAACTTCAACAGCCATTTGTTGGACCATTCACTCAGTCTATCCAGATCATCTTGTAGCCTCCTATTATCATCCTCTGTTTCAATCCTCCTCATAATTTTTGCATCGTCGGCAAACATTGAGAGGAACGAATCTATACCCTCTGGGAGATCATTTACATATACCAGAAACAGTATAGGTCCAAGGACTGACCCCTGCGGGACTCCACTTGTGACGTCTCGCCAATCTGAGACCTCACCCCTCTCACAGACTCGTTGTCTCCTGTTGCTTAGGTACTCCTCTATCCACCGGAGTACCTTCCCTCTCACTCCAGCCTGCATCTCCAACTTTCGCACTAGCCTCTTGTGTGGCACTGTATCAAAGGCTTTCTGACAATCCAAAAATATGCAGTCTGCCCACTTCTCTTTCTTGCCTTATTTTTGTTGCCTGGTCGTAGAATTCAAGTAACCCTGTGAGGCAGGACCTGCCATCCCTGAACCCATGTTGATGCTGTGTTACAAAGTTCCTTCGCTCCAGATGCTCCACTAGTTTTTTTCGCACAATCTTCTGCATCAGCTTGCATGGTATGCAGGTTAGGGACACTGGCCTGTAGTTCAGTGCCTCCTGTCTATCCCCTTTCTTGTATATCGGGACTACGTTAGCTGCTTTCCAAATATCTGGCAGTTCCCCTGTTGCCAGTGATTTGTTATACACTATGGAGAGTGGTAGGCTCAGTTCTCTTGCTCCTTCCTTTAGAACCCAAGGGGAGATTCCATCTGGGCCTATAACCTTCGTCACGTCCAACTCTAGTAAACACTTCCTTACTTCCCCACTGGTAATCTCAAACTCTTCCAGTGGTTCCTGGTTAGCTATTCCCTCACTTACCTCTGGAATTTCTCCTTGCTCTAAGGTGAAGACCTCCTGGAATTTCTTATTCAATTCCTCACACACTTCCTTGTCATTTGTAGTGAATCCTTCCGCCCCTATCCTTAATCTCATAACCTGTTCCTTTACTGTTGTTTTTCTCCTAGTGTGGCTATGCAACAATTTAGGCTGAGTCTTTGCCTTGCTTGCGATGTCATTTTCGTATTGTCTTTCTGCCTCTCTTCTCATCCTGACATATTCATTCCTGGCATTCTGGTATCTTTCTCTGCTCTCCAGTGTTCTGTTATTCCTATAGTTTCTCCATGCCCTTTTACTTTGCTGCTTAGCTAGCCTACATCTTTGATTAAACCATGGGTTTCTCATCTTCATTTCTCTGTTTTCCTTTTGGACTGGGACAAACTTGTTTGCTGCGTCCTTGCACTTCTGCGTGATGTAATCCATCATATCTTGGGCCGTCTTTCCCCTGAGCTCTGTTTCCCATGCTATATCTGTTAGGAATTTTCTTATCCCCTCATAGTTTCCCTTTCGGTATGCTAACCTTTTGGTTTCGGTATCCCTCCTCGAGTTCAATAACCCTTCTTCAATCAAGTACTCAAACACCAGTACACTGTGGTCGCTCATCCCTACTGGGTCCTCAAAACCGATTTCTCTTATGTCGGAGTCGTTCAGAATGAAGACTAGGTCGAGTCTCGCTGGTTCGTCATTGCCTCTCATCCTTGTGGGTTCTCCGACATGCTGGGTTAAAAAGTTGCTTGTCACCACCTCCAATAGTTTGGCTCTCCACGTATCCTCGCCTCCATGCGGTTCCTTGTTCTCCCAGTCAATCTTTCCGTGATTGAAGTCGCCCATGATGACCAGGTGGGATCTATTTCTACAGGCAGCAGAGGCTGCCCTCTCAATTATAGTGTTAACTGCCTTGTTGTTGTTTTCATACTCTTGACTGGGTCTCCTGTCATTTGGTGGAGGGTTGTATATTACTGCTACTACTATTCTTGGTCCTCCCATTGTTATGGTGCCTGCTATGTAGTTTCTGAACTCCTCACAGCCCGGGATGGCCATCTCCTTAAAACTCCATTCCCTTCTCATGAGTAGGGCCACTCCGCTTCCTCCCCTACCTTCCCTCTCTTTCCTTATTACTGTATACTCCTGGGGAAACACGGCATTCATTATGATTCCAGAGAGTTTTGTTTCAGTGAGTCCGATTACAGCTGGGTTAACTTCTTGTGCTCTTTCCCTTAGTTCATTTGTCTTGCTTGTGATCCCATCTATGTTCGAGTACATCACCCTGAAACTGACTCTCTTTTGCTTCTTTTCTGGGGGGGACCTTTGGGATCTGGGGTGAGTGGGAGCTGGGGGGACCTGGCACGGGGGGATTGGTGGAGGAGGGAGGGCTTGGGGTGGTGGGGGAGAGGGGGAGGGTACAGGGGGTGGATAAGAGGGGGAGGGTACAGGGGGTGGATAAGAGGGGGAGGGTACAGGGGGTGGGTAAGAGAGGGAGGGTTGGGGAAGCATGGGGGGAGGAGAGGCTGTGGGAGATAGGGGAGATGGGGGGGCTTGGGGGGAGAGAAAAGGGTGGAGGGCTTGGGGGGCGTGGGGGAAAAGGGAGGGCTGAGGTGGGTGAGGAAGAGGGGAGGGTTTAGGGGAGTGGGGGAGAGGGGAAGACTTAGGTGGGGTGGGGGAGAGTGGGGGGCTTAGGGGGGAGGGGGGGAAGGGAGGGCATGGGGGTGGGGAGAGACGGGAAGGCATGTGGGAGAAGGGAGGGCATGGGGGATGGGGGAGAAGGGAGGTCCTGGGGAGAGGGGTGAGAGGGAGAAGGGGGTGAGTGGGGGGAGGGGGGTGGGTGGGGGGAGGGTGCCCTAGGTGGGTACATAGTGGGGGGCTGACAGGGGATGGGGCAGGTTGGGTGTCTGTTGGGTAGAATGTGGGGGTGGTGCCCCAATCCCTGTGGCTGTTGCACTGTTTGAGGAGGGTTCTCCACTTCCTTCTGGGATTGTAGGGTTCTGGGTTGTGGTACTCTGATTTCCTTCTCTCTCCCTGCGCTCCTTCCTCGCGTCTGCTGTCCGTATTCTCTCTTCCCTTGTCATATCCCTCTGCAGGAATATTTTCTTGAACTTCTCTACACCTTTTAGACAACACTTCCTTGCTAGCAGTTCCTCTTTCGCGATTTCGCTCATGAAAACCACCTTTATCATTCGGTCTCTGTCCTTGTTGTACTTTCCAAGCCTGAAAACCTTTTCAACATTTCGCTCAGCTCCCTCCATCCTTACCTCTTTAAGGATCTCTTTAATCATGTTTTTGTCCTTGTCTCTCCGCTCCTTTGGTCTGGTCCCTGTTTGTTCTTTAATGCCTGCTACTACTACTGCTCTATTTCTCTCTATCAGCCGGCTAGTACATCTAGCTGCTTCCTGAGAGGAAGCCACTTCCATGGCAACTTCCTTGACCGCAGACCTAGCTTCAGGGCTCTTTTTAAGCATTTCAGCAAATGAGATCTGGGTTGTGGTGGTCCCCTCCACAGTAGCATTCCCATCTCCCTGGGCTACGGTTTGTGCCTGGTATTGTGGAAGAGTCTCCTTTAGGTATCTTATCTCCTCCTTTGCTGCCCTTAAATCATCTTGCAGGTTGGCTACTGTCTCCCTCATTACCCTCAGTCCTTCACTGAATTCATTCTGCATTTGCTGGAGTACTTCCTTCATCCAGGCTTCCTGTTCCATCCCATCCTCTGTGTTTGTTCCTGTTGTGAATGTCCTGCGTTTGGCAGTCAGAGTTCGTCTCCCTTCCATGATTTCCCTATGAGTGTGTGTGTGTGAGAGAGAGAGAGAGAGAGAGAGAGAGAGAGACAGAGAGAGAGAGAGAGAGAGGGGGGGAGGGAGAGAGAGGGGGGAGGAAGAGAGAGAGGGGGGGGAGGAAGAGAGAGAGGGGTGGGAGCGAGAGAGGGAAGGGAGAGAGAGAGGGGAGGGAGAGAGAGAGGGGAGGGAGAGAGAGAGGGGAGGGAGAGAGGGGGTGAGGGGGAGGGGGAGAGAGAGGGGGGGGAGAGAGAGAGGGGGAGGGGGAGAGAGAGAGGGGGAGGGGGAGAGAGAGGGGGGAGGGGGAGAGAGAGGGGGGAGGGAGAGAGAGGGGGAGGGAGAGAGAGGGGGGAGGGAGAGAGAGGGGGAGAGGGAGAAAGAGGGAGAGAGAGGGGGAGAGGGGGAGAGAGGGGGAGAGGGAGGGAGAGGGGGAGAGGGAGAGAGAGGGGGAGAGGGAGAGAGAGGGGAAGAGGGAGAGAGAGGGGGGGGGGAGAGAGAGAGAGAGAGAGAGAGAGAGAGAGAGAGAGAGAGAGAGAGAGAGAGAGAGAGAGAGAGAGAGAGAGAGAGAGAGAGAGAGAGAGAGAGAGAGAGAGAGAGAGAGAGAGAGAGAGAGAGAGAGAGAGAGAGGAGGTGTGTGAGTATATGGTGAGAGGTGGAAGGTGGAAGTGAGGGAGGGGGATGGAGAGGGTGTGTGGGGGTGGGTTAGTGCGGGAGGGTACAGAGAGAGGTTGTGTGTGTGTGCGTGTGTGTGTATGTGCGCGCGCGCGTGCGTGTGTCTGTGTGTGTGTGTATGTGTGTGTGTGTGTGTGTGTGTGTGTGTGTGTGTGTGTGTGTGTGAGTGTGTGTGTGTGTGTGTGTGTGTGTGTGTGTGTGTGTGTGTGTGTGTGTGTGTGTGTTGAGTGCGGGGGTGTTTGTTTATAGGGGGAGGGGTAGGGGGGTGTCTTGGGGCAGTGTAAGGCGTGGGAACGTGAGGGGTGAGGGTGAGTGGTCACCAGTGTGTGCGTGCGTGCATGTGTGTGTGTTTACACTGGCTTGTTGTGGTGAGGAAGAGGGGGGGGGGGTAGGTCTAGTCAGTGGCGGTGTAATGTAACACACAGGTGTGAGAAGCTAGTACCAAGCTGAGGCTCTTGAGCTACTTTTTCGTATTTTAAGTAACTTATGTTCAAAGCTAATTACTATATAAAAAAAACACTGTACACCTTATATGACTGACTTTGAGAGGCACTCACCTCCGAGTAAGCATCCCACAGCACAATTAGGTGATTTGTGAAGCGATGTCCGATATTGTTGTTGACGTCCCCGCCAGAGGTCCTCCCACGTGGTGGTCCAAACTCTTCCCTTCGCGGCCTCTGGTGCCACCGTCTTGCCACAATCTCGTTCTTTTTCAATTTTTTTTCTTATCAAACGTTATAAGAATTCACTATGTTGCGTTATCACTGCGTTGCTGTACCTTTCATATGACCAAAAACTATGTTTTGGGCTCACTGGTACGTAAATATCCCGAGAATATTGAAGTAATTCGCGGACTGCACGTCCTACCCTTGTTCAGTGACCGCCGTCCTACTGTCCTACCTGTGTACTGTGTGTGTGTGTGTGTGTGTGTGCGTGTGTGTGTGTGTGTGCGCGCGTGCGTGTGTAATTACCTAAGTCTGTGTGTGTACTCACCTATTTTAGGTGACACCCATTTATTTACTCACCTACTCACCGTCACCTGTGTGTGTGTGTGTGTGTATGTGTGCGTGTGTGAGTGTGTGTGGGTATTTTACGGCCTGCTTAAGCCAGTAATTGAGTTCTTTCTGCATAATATGTGCCTTATAGCCTCTTCTTCTATAATTCTACTCCACGTCAATAGTAAATTTTCAAGAATGGGCGATGGCAAGTAACAGTGCAAAGAATAAGGGTGGGCCGGGGGGTAAACAATACACAATTACACCTTCACCAATATATTATCTATCGTAGTATAACTGCAGATATGTACGCTGTGTCGCTTTCACCAACGACACTTATTATATCTGCAGTGTTCTCCCAATCCCGGTGAGTCCACTATCTTCAAGTATACGTCGTCCACGCTCAATGGTAATCACCGGCAAGTTCACCTTCCTCAACATGGGCCAGTCCACACACACCGTATATTCACGATGTCCCAACACCCCACACCCGCTCTCCTGTAACACCCTGACAGAGAGCTTCAGCAACACGCTGACAGGGGTCACAAATAATCACTTCCAGGGGGTCTCTTACCACCCTACATTGCGTACAAGGCGGTCTCTTAGGTAAATTACAGGCACTCCAGTGTCCATTGTTGGTCGACCGACGGTAGCGGGAGTGTGGCTGCCGAGGTCGGTTGTTGCTCTGTCAGGGAGTGGTTGGGGACGGTGTCCGCCTGTACGCAAGTAACAGTTCCCTAGTTATCCCGTGGACTTTTCCTTTATTGTACTTGTTTTATCACCTGTCCCCGTATTGGTATAAATTAACGAGTTCTGTAATTTCTTTTCACTTGAGAATGAACCATGGAGGTTCGAAACGTCGTGCGATTTTGTAATTAGTGTAATATATTCTTCAGTTATTCAATTATTTTCTTCACCAAAAAAAAAACATGACTTTTAGTGAACACCTCTTCCAGCTGAACCCTGATGCAAGAGCATTAGGGTTCCTGATGTAAGAGGGATAGAAGCCCTAAATCAGAAAATAGTAAATACGGAATATGCTGACATATTCAATGAGACATGCATAAAAGAAAACCTGCTGCCAGTATACACCAATATATATATATATATATATATATATATATATATATATATATATATATATATATATATATATATATATATATATATATATATATATATATATATATATATATATATATATATATATATATATATATATATTTATATATTGGTAGCAGTCTTTCTTGTAAACATATGTTGTTGAATATGACCGAAAAGGTAAGATTAATAATTCTAACCCGAATTTTCTCAATGTTTCTTATGTTTTTCTTCACTGTCGGTGGTAATAAAAATAACAATTCTCCAAAATTCATTTTTTAATTGTGTGACGCCTGAACGCGTTTCGTAGTTCGTATTACATTTTCAAAGACTTAATTTACACACAAATTCTTCGTACTTATACTCTATTGGATGAGGTGATATGGTACAAAAGTTTTGGGTGAAGTGACAAACACAAGACAGAACACGAAACAATGGGTACAAATTGGATAAGTGAACATATGAATCGAGGTAACTGCAGAAGGCCTATTGGCCCTTACTTCCTCTTGCTGCTTCCATATTGGTTCGGGGTCTTGAAGTAGGTAGAACGTAGTTGTGCATTAATTGGCTATTGATTGGCTGTTATTGATTGTTGATTGCAATATTGCACAACAGTTTAAGAAAAAACTATGATAGAGAGAGTTACATTGTCTCATAACAATATTATATTAATATATTTGTGGGTTCAATGAGGCTTTTTCTTTAATCTTTTATTCCTACCGCTTATATCCTTCTGACCACTCTAAGCTAATCTTTACTTTTTTCTGGTTAATTCTTTTCCCAGGAGATGGTGGTCAGGATCTAGTGTCTGCCTCCACTCTTCCTTTGTGATTTCTTTCAGTCCGGTGTTGACAAAGGCCCAGATCGGCCAAAACGTTCATCTCTCTTTTTCCATTTCTCTGTGGGTTTTCCGCATACAAATGATGTGTTTCGTGATCGTTAATTGCATATATATAATATATATATATATATATATATATATATATATATATATATATATATATATATATATATATATATATATATATATATATATATGTCGTACCTAATAGCCAGAACGCACTTCTCAGCCTACTATTCAAGGCCCGATTTGCCTAATAAGCCAAGTTTTCATGAATTAATGTTTTTTCGTCTACCTAACCTAACCTAACCTAGCTTTTTTTGGCTACCTAACCTAACCTTACCTATAAATATAGGTTAGGTTAGGTTAGGTAGGGTTGGTTAGGTTCGGTCATATATCTACGATAATTTTAACTCCAATAAAAAAAAATTGACCTCATACATAATGAAATGGGTTGCTTTATCATTTCATAAGAAAAAAACTATAGTAAATATATTAATTCAGGAAAACTTGGCTTATTAGGCAAATCGGGCCTTGAATAGTAGGCTGAGAATTGAGTTCTGGCTACTAGGTACGACATATATATATATATATATATATATATATATATATATATATATATATATATATATATATATATATATATATATATATATATATATGTCGTACCTAGTAGCCAGAACGCACTTCTCAGCCTACTATGCAAGGCCCAATTTGCCTAATAAGCCAAGTTTTCCTGAATTATTATATTTTCTCCAATTTTTTTCTTATGAAATGATAAAGCTACCCATTTCATTATGTATGAGGTCAATTTTTTTTATTGGAGTTAAAATTAACGTAGATATATGACCGAACCTAACAAACCCTACCTAACCTAACCTAACCTATCTTTATAGGTTAGGTTAGGTAAGGTAGCCGAAAAAGTTAGGTTAGGTTAGGTAGGTTAGGTAGTCGAAAAAACTTTAATTCATGAAAACTTAGCGTATTAGGCAAATCGGTCCTTGCATAGTAGGCTGAGAAGTGCGTTCTGGCTACTAGGTACGACATATATATATATATATATATATATATATATATATATATATATATATATATATATATATATATATATATATATATATATATATATATATATATATATATATATATATATATATTTATATAAATATATATATATATATATATATATATATATATATATATATATATATATATATATATATATATATATATATATATATATATATATATAATATATTGTTGAACATGACCGAAAGGGTAAGATTAATCATTCTAACACGAATCTTCTCAATATTTCTTACGTTCTTCTCCACTGTCGAGAGTAATTGATAAATTAACTCGAAAATTCATTCATTATTTCTGGTCTGACGCCTGAACACGTTTCGTAATGCTTTATACATTTTCAAAGACTTAGTTTACACATAAAATACATTTATACTTATACTCGTTTTAGGTGAGGTGATATGGCACAAAAGTTTTGGGTGAGGTGACAAAGATATGACCTAACACGAATCAATGGGTATAACTTGGATATGAGAACATAAGAATGGAAGTAACTGCAGAGGGCCTATTGGCCCATACTTCCTCTTGCTGCTTCTGTGGTGGTTCGGGGTCTTGAAGTGGGTACAATATAGTTGTCCATTAATTGGCTGTTAATTGCTGGTGTTGACTTTTTGATGTGTAGTGCCTCCTTGATGTCAAGTCTCCTGCTATCGCTGTATTTATCAATAATTTCTGTGTTGTTTGTTAAGATTTCTCTGGTGATGGTCTGGTTGTGAGAAGAGATTATATGTTCCTTGATGGAACCCTGTTGCTTGTGCAGTTAATCGCCTAGAAAGAGACGTTGTTGTCTTGCCTATGTACTGAGTTCTTTGGGGCTTACAGTCCACAAGCGGGCATAACGCTCATGAGTCAGATTTCGAATATTTCCGATATTTTGAAAACTGTACGGGGGTTTGGGCAAAATGTCACCCATCGCTGTTTTCACTAATTGGCATATTTTCGGTATAAAAATTTGTAATTTCAAACTCCAAAAATGTGCAGTGTATCAGGTATTTAACTTCAAAATACCGCTCATGAGTCAGATTTGCAAAATCTCCGGTATTTTGTAAATTGCAGAGGGTGTTGGGCAAAATGTCATCCATCGCTGTTTTCACTAATTGGCATATTTTCGGAATAAAAATTCGTAATTTTAAACTTCACATATGTATAGCGAACCAGAATTTTTCTAAAAAATAACGCTCATGAGTCAGATTTGCTATATCTTCGATATTTTGAAAACTGTAGGTGGGTTTAGGCAAAATGTCACCCATCGTTGTTTTCACTTATTGCCATATTTTCGGTATAAAAAGTCGTAATTTCAAACTCCAAATATGTGTAGTGAGCCAGAATTTAACTAAAAAATGACGCTCATGAGTCAGATTTGCAAAATTCCGATATTTTGAAAACTGCAAGGGGATTTGGGCAAAATGTGATCCATCGCTGTTTTCATTAATTGACTTATTTTCGGAATAAAAATTCGTAATTTCACACTTCACATATGGGCAGTGAGCCAGAATTCGACTAAAAAATAACGCTCATGAGTTCGATATGCGATAATTCCGATATTTTGAAAAATGTGTGTGTGGGGGGGGGGGCCAATTTTGACCCATCGCTGTTTTCTCTAATTGGCATAGCTTCACACTTCAATATGTACAGTGAGCCAGAGTTAGGCTAAAAAATAAAACTCATGAGTCAGATATGCGCTATTTCCAATATTATGAAAACTGTACAGGGGTTTGGGCAAAATGTGACCCTTCGCCGTTTTCACTAATTGGCTTATTTTCGGTATTAAATTCATAATTTCAAACTCCAAATATGTGCAGTGACCCAGAATTCGGCTCAAAAATAAAGCTCATGAGTCAGATTTGCAATATATCCGATATTTTGAAAACTGTAGTGGGGTTTTGGCAAAATGTGACTCATCGCTGTTTTCACTAATTTCGCATTTTTTCAGTATAAAATATCGTAATTTCAAACCCCAAATATGTGTAGTGAGCCAGAATTCGGCTCATAAATACCGCTCCTGAGTCAGATTTGCGATATATCCAATATTTTGAAAACTTTAGGAGGGGTTTGGGCAAAATGTCACCCATCGCCGTTTTCACTAATTGGCATTTTTTCGGTATAAAAAGTCATAATTTCAAACTCCAAATATGTGCAGTAAGCCAGAATTCGACTGAAAAATAACGCTTTTGAGTCAGATTTGCAATATTTCCGATATTTTGAAAACTCTAGGGGGGGGGGGGAACCTGACCCTTTGCCGTTTTCACTAATTGTTACATATTCGGTATAAAATGTCGTTTTACTGGCGCTGCCGGATAAACTCGCCCCTTAGGGCAAAATTAAAAAAAAAATTAAAATGGCAGTTAGTTCTGCTTGCGTTGAAGAGGCATAGTTCTCAATGCTTGCTCTTTTTTTTACTTGCGTTTATTTAAAGCATTAAGGCATTATTCCTAATTACAGTGTATGCTGCACCAGCCCTGCCATTGTAGGATTAGATGACCCATCAGTGTAGATTTTATCTAATTCATTTCCGGTTTCTTTATCCATTTCCTCAAGATAATTGTGCCTCATTTCTTGTGGTATCATATTGGACTTTTTCGTTGCCATTTCATTGATAATAATCTTGCATGAGTCATCCTCCCAGGGAGGTAACCTCTCTACAGGCATGAGCTCACGGGCTTGTTCAAGCAGGTGAAGCTCTTCGAGGTAGCAGACTGATCTGAGAAGCCATTTTCTGCTTCTCCTCTTTCATCCTGTAAGTAGCACAGAACTCAGTTTTTTCTTGGCAATATGATTGTAATAGGGATATCTGGCTATCCTAATTGCAAGCTTAGCATTCAGTTTGTTATTTCTGCTCTTAACACTGGGAAGGGACAACTCCTATCGTAGATTAGACGTTTTGGCAGTTCTTGGAACTCCAAGAATGATTGTCAAGGCTTCATTTTGTATTCTTTCAAGTTTTTTTCATATCGTTTTGGGAATAAGTGCACAGAACTGGTGCGGCATAGTCTATGACGGAGCGCATACTCTGTGGCACATATAGGTTGATTATATGTAAGGCATTATTATTTAAGTAAAGGGTTACTCCCAGTGATTCATACTCATCCCCCATGTGCAGGTCATCAATAATCTGTGCGGGAATGTTGTTATTTACGAAAGTGATGAGACCCCGTTTTCTTTCCCCTGAGGGCCGGGAGAACTTGCGATAACCGCTGAACCTTGGGTTGAAGTCATCACCTACCATCGTCTCCTGTAGCACTATGACGTCAGTTTGGTGTTCACGGACGTACCTTGATTTTTTGTGTTTGGTCTTCTGTTCCCAGTACCCAGCTTCATTACTATGTATTTGAAAAAGTTTAACTCTGGTAACCACTTGCTGGACAATTTCTTTAGTGTACTATTAGGGAGTTGGGGATTTTAGAAACTGGTTACTGAACTTAACCAATACTTTACTTACTGTTGAACAGAGACCTCAGCCACTCCCTGATAAAAGTATGTTCAACCACGGCAACCACCTTGCTGCTGCCGTCAGTCGATCAGCAATAGACACTGGAGTCCATATAATAAGTTGGGAGATCACCCGCTTGTAATCGCCGTACACTCGGAGAGGGGTTCAATGTCACCTTTATTTGGGGTGCGGCTCCGAACTGGCCTATTGGTCATATGTACACACTCTCTCGAGTCGCCGTGACTCCTCCACACTCTCCTCATTATGGGATGATCTCCTAAATCCCCTTTATGATGTTGAACCTAGTGCCTCCTCACTGTTTGACGCTGAATACCTGACACATAAAAATATCTCCAACAACTTGGGATTGAATACCTGGCACTTAAAAATATACCCATCAAGAAAAGAAATCAATTTCTCACTTTATAGTGCGTTTTCATACCAATGTGCAATCAAGCACTCCCTCATACATATTAATGTGTCCATACGGTGCTCTGATCTATGTCCTGAGGTCCACCACCAAGAATATATGTCTGGGTCTTCAAAATCAGGTAGGTACTTCTGCAGTCCTTCCAATATCTGATGCAAATGAAGTCCCACCCAAATGCCTGTGAAGCTCCTCTTTGCAGCTGCACAAAAGAAACTTGTAGCTCCCCTACACTCGAAGTTCCACTCTACCAATGGAGTTCTACTCCTCAACTTGAAGTTCTGCTTCACTCTTGAATTTCATTCTACACTTGGAGTTCACCATATAATCTTCCTCAGACGCAAAGCTCCTCCACTAACTTCTCCCATACAAACCTGTAATTCCATTACCAATCCATAATTACATGTTTTCCTAATAAAATATAAATACAAACATTTACACTAAATAAATTCCTCCTTCCGATATTCCTTTCTGGACTCCGGCTCTGTCACGGTGAATCTCCCCTATTTTCGGACGAGTCCATGCTGAAATCAATCACCAGGTGCCGCCCTGGGCTCCGCGCCTCAGTCGCTGTCTGACCTCAGGCATGTGAGGATGTGTTGCTCTTGTCCCCAGCATGTCCACTCATCTTTAAATCCTTATATCTGTTCACTGTCCTTATAAAATCTCTAACCTATATTCATATTCGTTTTCTACGATTGCTGGGCATATGATCGAACACTAGTAAACAATCTATCAATTAATTAAGTGAGCTTACTGCAGAATTTTAGAACGTGACGACGCTTGCCCTCACACACCAACATGGCGTTACTCTTGGTCGTCCAACAAAATCCTTTAGGACTGTCCCTCAAAGCTTCTTTCAGTCCTGATTTGAGCACACGAAGTCGCTTGCCAGGCTTCACACAGAAACACCTGCTTACTTCCCTTCACTCAAAGGAATATCTCACATAAGAGTCCATACAGGACACGACCACCCTTTAGGCTTCATGTCACCTCTAATATCTTCACGATCACAGAGAAATGGCATACGACGTCCCTGCTGCTTCCTCACACTTGATAACAAGTAGCCCTCACTCAACTACAACACAGAACTATATTCTCCCTTCTTCCCAGGAGGTCATTGACGTACGTCCATTCCTGACAACTGTATTAACTCAAGCGTTATGACCTCTGTTTGCGTCATGTCATAAAATGTCAACATCTCATTCCATCTAACTTTTATCAGATGCTTATCCTCTGCTTGTATTCTTTTAAGTTACTGACTGGCGTTTATTTAATAAACTTCCTGCCGTTGACTTCCTAATCTCTGGTCCGGCATGCAGGAATAACTCTCACCTGATAGACTCGCTTCAGTAGACTACCTTGGGGTTCATAACAGTACCAAGGCGTTAGTGTATTATGTCATGAGCAAAGCCTTCGGTGCTCTACCTCACAAAAGACTGGTGATAAATTTGGTTGGATAAGGAAACAGAGCCAGTGCAGTTCCTGTGACGCAGTGGTAACACATTCGCCCGGCGCTTCGCGTGCGATTTGGTCTGGGTTTGTATTCTGGCCGGGGGAGGATTTACTGGGCCCCAGTCCTTAACTGTGACTGTTCATCTAGCAGTGAATGGGTACCTAGTTGTTAAGCCATTTGGCAGGTCGTATTCCAGGAAAAATTAGGATTAAGGATCTGCCAGAAACGCTATGGTGCTAGTGGCTGTTCAAGAATGTAAGAACTCTTGTGTATCAAGGTTAGGTTAGAACCTAAGAGTTAAGAACCCTTGTGTATAGGTTAGGTTAGGTTAGGTAGGGTTGGTTAGGTTCGGTCATATATCTACGTTAGTTTTAACTCAATTTTAACAAAATTAACTTATGCACAATGAAATGGACAGATTTATCATTTCATAAGAACAAAAATATATGTCAGGAAAACTTGGCCTATTAGGCAAATCGGGAGTTGCATAGTAGGCCGAGTACGACCTTCTGGCTACTAGGTACAATATATATATATATATATATATATATATATATATATACACAAGACGCCTTAATCCACTTGACCATCACGACCGGACATAATGAGGTGATAGCCGAGGCTATTTGAACCACCCCACCGCCGGCACTCGGATAGTAATCTTGGGCATAGCATTTTACCAAATCACCTCATTCTTTGGGGCACACGTGAGGAACACAAATGCGAACAAGCCTGAATGGTCCCCAGGACAATATGCAACTGAAAACTCACACCCCAGAAGTGACTCGAACCCATACTCCCAAGAGCAAACGCAACTGGTATGTACAAGACGCCTTAATCCACTTGACCATCACGACCAGACATAATGAGGTGATAGCCGAGGCTATTTGAGTCACTTCTGGGGTGTGAGTTTTCAGTTGCATATTGTCCTGGGGACCATTCAGGCTTGTTCACATTTGTGTTCCTCACGTGTGCCCCAAAGAATGAGGTGATTTGGTTAAATGCTATGCCCAAGATTACTATCCGAGTGCCGGCGGTGGGGTGGTTCAAATAGCCTCGGTTATCACCTCATTATGTCCGGTCGTGATGGTCAAGTGGATTAAGGCGTCTTGTACATACCAGTTGCGTTTGCTCCTGGGAGTATGGGTTCGAGTCACTTCTGGGGTGTGAGTTTTCAGTTGCATATTGTCCTGGGGACCATTCAGGCTTGTTCGCATTTGTGTTCCTCACGTGTGCCCCAAAGAATGAGGTGATTTGGTAAAATGCTATGCCCCAGATTACTATCCGAGTGCCGGCGGTGGGGTGGTTCAAATAGCCTCGGCTATCACCTCATTATGTCCGGTCGTGATGGTCAAGTGGATTAAGGCGTCTTGTACATACCAGTTGCGTTTGCTCCTGGGAGTATGGGTTCGAGTCACTTCTGGGGTGTGAGTTTTCAGTTGCATATTGTCCTGGGGACCATTCAGGCTTGTTCGCATTTGTGTTCCTCACGTGTGCCCCAAAGAATGAGGTGATTTGGTAAAATGCTATGCCCAAGATTACTATCCGAGTGCCGGCAGTGGGGTGGTTCAAATAGCCTCAGCTATCACCTCATTATGTCCGGTCGTGATGGTCAAGTGGATTAAGGCGTCTTGTACATACCAGTTGCGTTTGCTCCTGGGAGTATGGGTTCGAGTCACTTCTGGGGTGTGAGTTTTCAGTTGCATATTGTCCTGGGGACCATTCAGGCTTGTTCGCATATATATATATATATATATATATATATATATATATATATTGTGACAATAATCTCCTTCAAGAGATTGAGCCTGCTCTTCCCTCCACAAACACGTCGTTGAAATTATATAAAACGACTATGGAAGACATGTCCAACAAGGACAACAACACCAGCAAGGCTTGCAGGGTGAGCAAAACGTATGCAGCCAGCCACCTGTTCGGACTCAAACCACCAAACTACATGTTGATCGCTACCGGCTCCGCTGATTGGTCGCCGGTCTGGCTGCACCTGCACTCGCCCCCCCCATACTACTTGATGTCTGGGGTCGCCCCAACTTCAGACCTCAGAATGTTCAGTGCTCTCGTGGTCACCACTCCTCCCGGCTAGACGCTAGCGTGTACTGAGAGAAGTGGTGGCTTAAAGCCAATATTCCAAACACCTCCCATTTACTTTGTATTGCACTTCTTGTTATTTTGCCTTAACGTAACTTTTCATTGTGTCATCTAATTATTCTTATTATTTTGATTGATTGATTTTATTATAAGAATTTGTTTGTGCATTTTATTCATGTTTTAATTTATTTAACGTAATTAAAATTTCATTGTTAAAGTTTACTTGAGTTTTGTGTGTCTTCTCCTTACCTTACCACAGACGAAGTTCCAGTTTTCTATTTTTTTTTATAACTATGTGACGAGGCCATACCCCTAGCCTTAAACAGCCGAACACCAACGCGTTACCGTCACAAGTTATATGGGGGCCTGTCCTAGGAGCTTCACTCAGGTACTGGTGCCAAGTGGTAATTTATGGTAAGCGTATTTAACTTTGTTAACGTAGCTTTACTATTCTTCATATTCAATTTCATTTTTTATAAGGTGCGGTGTATTGTGCATTACGAGAGTAACATATAGTGAAGGTGAGACAACTTTGGATTACGTGGTGACTGTAGGCCGCAGTCATACTCTTAATTGGTCATCTCTCCCTCCGTGTTATTACTCGTGTTTACCATCTATGTCCCTTGAATATTTCTCATTCTGACAGATCATCATATTGGTACCCTGGTACTGTGGTCTGCCCCGGGTCAAGAGTACCCAATCTTCTGCAGTCTGACTGTAGGAGGACAAAGAGGGCCATAGTTCCTCTAGCTCGAACTTTAGTTGCTGAATTGGGACCTCAGCAGCAGTTCTCGTCACAAGTTGACACCTCGCACCCCTACACGTCAGTCAGAGATGATGATACATACAACGGTAGGGAATTAGCTTATTTTTTCAGAGCACAAAAGTTCGCTAATTCTGTAAGTATCATATTAAATTCAGTGGGAAAAACTTGCTTTATGTCCTATAGAGACTTGGCAAGGTATGCCTACATCCTTGGACTACCAATTTTACTTTTGAAGCATTTGACTGTTTCATTTGTTTTCGAAACTTTGTTTCATTTGTTAGTAGGATTTTCTTGCCCTTATTCTCTTACATGAGTACCGGGTACAAGATTTCCTGCGCCCTTGATTTAATTTAATCATTTAATATCTTTCACTTAACGTTAATTGTTAAAGATCACACAGGATAGGTACCAGTTGCCACGTTGTCCTGTTTCTGACATTTCACTATTGAATATTCGTGTACCTTTATTTGCTAATTTCACCATGTTTCGTCTCCAAACTTTCCGTGCAAATCCAGCAGGTGAAATAGGGACTTTAAGTAGTGCCAAGAGGACTGAATTACAAACTCTTGCACATGAGTATCAACTAGAAGTTCCCTACCAAGCCAACAAAAATGACCTACACAACCTGTTGCTGGATTACTATTTAGAGCAAGGTAAGATAGACTCTGAAATTCATGAAACTTACTATATTGCAGATAAAACTGACTTGGCAACGATGAAACTTAAACTAGAGCTGGCTAAGATTGAACGTGAGCAGCAAAGGGAAGCCCGCGAACAACAAGAACGAGCAGCTGCCATACGAAGGGAAGAACACGAACGCGAAGCCGCTTTGAGGAGAGACGAACAAGAACGCGAAGCTGCTTTGAGGAGAGAAGAACACGAACGTGAGGTCGCATTACTCCGTGAACGTGAACGAGTACAGCTTGAAACCAAACAACGCGAGTTGGAGATGCAACGCGAACATGACAAGCAACAAGCAACTCTGGCTCTAGAGTGTCGTCAACGTGAAATCGCCTTGGAAACTTCCCACTTCACTCAACGCCAACAAGCTACTGCCAATCTTCCCGTCAGTTTTAATATATCACATGCAAGTAAGTTAATGCCATCCTTTGTAGAAGCAGAAGTTGATGTGTTTTTCACCACCTTTGAAACCCTTGCTAATCAACTCAGTTGGCCTGTCGACCAATGGGCCACACTTCTCAGAGTCCATCTTACAGGTAGAGCTGCAGTCACACTCAGTACTTTGGCGTCTGAGAATGACTACTACACTCTGAAACAAGCAGTGTTGGACGCCTACCTACTTTCCACAGAAAGTTATAGAAGGAAATTCCGTGACCACCTGAAGGCAAGTACCACTACCTTCCTCGAGTTGGTAACACGAAACGGAGGTATTTCATGAAATGGCTGGAAGCAGCACATGTCTCTACTTTTACAGAACTCGTCAACCTGATGCTTGTTGAAGAATTCTTGAGACGTGTGCCGCCTCCTGTCCGCCTCTACTTAGCAGATAAAGAAGAAACCGACTACCTGAAGTGTGCTAAGTCGGCTGACACTTACAGCCTCATCCACCGGCTGACACCTGAACCATCCTCCAGTAAGAAGTCGTGGTACAGTTACGAGAAGGTGAGCCCCGATCAAGCTGGTTCACAACTGTACTGCAAGTATTGTAGACTCTATGGACATACCATAGACAAGTGTGGTAAGTCTCAATACAAGGGAACCACTGACCAACAACGACCCAAACCAACTCCTCCTAAGTCCGGTAAGCCTGTGATGAATGTTGGTGTTGATGTTAATGATCTTTCTCTTTTCAGTAACCACCTGTATACTGGAACTGTCTCTGCCAACGGTTCAAATCCGGAGGGACGTTTCAAATTGAAGATCTTGAGGGACACAGCGGCTCTACAATCGATCATCTTGAAGTCGGCTGTGCCCAACATAGTCTACACCGGGGAAACAGTCTTCATCACTGACCTCACTGCTACCACTCCATACCCTCTCGCCAGAGTCCACCTGGATTGTCCCTACGTGAACGGAGAAGTCCAAGTCGCCGTCAGGGAAAAGCCTTTTCCCATGCCTGGAGTGCAACTTCTCCTAGGCAACGACTTGGCAGAAGACCTGCAACCGACCAACCTGATCGTCATGGACAAACCCCAGGTGTGTAACTCTGTGCCAATAAACCCTATTCTTGAGTATGTTCCAGCAGAGGTTCAAGAGAGTGATGAAGTTTCTCCTCCGGTTCTCGTGACCACCCGTGCACAAGCCGCACGTCCACAGCCAGCTGACTCTACTGCTACCGCTGTCCCTCAAGACCCTCAGAAACTACCCCCGCATCTGACCAAGTTGGAGTTCCGTAAGTTGCAGAGGGAAGATCTTACTTTAACACCATTGTTTTTCCAGGCTGAGACTCAACCCGACAGTATTCCTGGGTTCTTCCTAGAGAACGACTTGCTCTACCGCAGATATAGACCCAGTAAACTGAAGGAGGAGGACGATTGGGCCAACATCGAACAACTTGTGATTCCCACCAGCCTGCGGCCCACTATTCTACACCTGGCCCACGGAGCATTCTCCCACTACGGCTTCAACAAGACTTACCATGGGATTCGTCAAGACTACTACTGGCCAGGTATGGTAAATAACGTCAAACAGTACGTAAAACAGTGTCATACATGTCAGATGGCAGGCAAACCGAACGTCTCCATTCCCAGAGCACCACTGATTCCCATACAGGTGCCTGCGGAACCTTTCCACAGACTCATAATAGACTGTGTTGGTCCTTTACCTCGGACCAGTTCAGGTAACGCCTACATCCTAACCATCCTGTGTCCTACCACCAGATTTCCCATAGCAGTTCCAGTGAAGAACATCACGGCTGCTACGGTTATCAAACATCTATTGAAGATCTTCACTCAATACGGATTTCCCAGGGAGATTCAAAGTGACTGTGGCACCAACTTCACCAGTGATCTCTTCAAAAGGACACTGGAGGAGTTCAACATCAAACAGGTATTGTCCAGCCCCTATCATCCTGCTTCACAGGGTTCTCTTGAACGTAGTCATCAGACCATCAAAGCACTCTTGAAAAAGTTTTGTAGTGAAACCTCAAAGGATTGGGATAAGCAGATTGACCTAATAATGTGTATTTTCAGAAGTCTCCCCAATGAGTCCCTAGGAGTATCTCCTTATGAGATGCTCTACGGCCGTAAGTGCCGTACTCCCCTTAAGGCTTTCAAAGACTCTCTCAGAGATGCCACCTTCAGTGAGCATCAGAATGTGCCCCAGTTTCTTCAAAACCTTCAACACATTCTAGAGAGAGTCCACCGCTTTGCCCATGATAATCTATTGAAAGCCCAGGTGAGAATGAAGACTCATTACGACCAGACCAGCAAAGTAAGAAAATTCAAGCCGGGAGACTTCGTCCTTGCCTATTTTCCTATCCCAGGTTCACCTTTACAAAACAGATTTTCAGGACCCTACTGCGTCAAAGAGTGCAGAAACAACAACACTTACGTCATAGAGACTCCAGATAGGCGGCGGAAGACCCAGCTGTGCCACGTCAACCTCCTGAAGCAATATAATGGTACTCCTCCCACTGTCTTGACTAACTATTCCACATTCACAGAACCCTACATCCACAGTGAGACCTTCCCAGCTTCTCCTCCCGAAAGCACTGACAAGGAGTCAGCGCTTTCTAATTCCGAAATCCTTAATGATCTTCCCAAATACTTTCAGGATAATCATAGTGCACCTCTCGTCAAGATCTTCAGAGAACATCAAGAGTTGTTCAGAGATGATCCCCAAGAGTGTAATGTTACCCAGCACGACATCCAACTGCTCCCCGACACCCGGCCGATTCGTCAACCCTTCTACCGAATCAGCCCGAGCAAGAAGGAAGTCATGCGTGCTGAGGTGCAATACCTCTTGGATCATGGACTGGCTACACCTTGTGAGTCCCCCTGGGCCTCACCCTGTATCTTGGTGCCCAAACCCCAAGGTAAGGTGCGGTTGTGCACTGACTACCGTAAACTGAACTCTGTCACTGTCAAGGATGCTTACCCCTTGCCAAGGATAGATGACACCCTTGATGCCATTGGTAGTGCCCAGTACTTGTCCCAAGTGGACTTGCTTAAGGGGTACTATCAAGTGTGTCTAACGGAGCGCGCTAAAGAGATATCTGCCTTCATCACTCCTTTTGGACTTTTCAGATATGAACGCCTTCCTTTCGGACTATGTAATGCCCCGGCCACCTTTCAAAGAGCTGTCAACCGTGTCATCCAGGGCTTGGATAACACATACGCCTACCTGGACGACATCGTCGTAGCCTCCAACTCCTGGAGTGAACATCTGCTCCAGCTGCGACGTCTGTTCTCAAAGCTCATGACAGCCGGCCTCACCATCAACCTGGGCAAGTCCACTTTCGCGAAAGGTAAAGTGCGTTATCTGGGTCATGTTATTGGGAGTGGCAGCATAGCTCCGTTAGACTCACACACTCAAGCCATCCAACAGTATCCACAGCCTACCACCAGGAAGCAGCTCCTGCGCTTCCTTGGTCTTGCCTCTTACTACCGTAGGTTTGTGAGGAATTTCAGTACAGTCGCCACACCTCTAATTCTATTAACCAGTCCCAAGCAACGGTATAATTGGACCATACAGCAAACCGTTGCTTTTGAACAACTCAAATTCCTCCTCTGTTCTAACCCCATTCTCGCCTCTCCAGATATCACCAAGCCTTTCGTCCTTCATGTCGACGCCAGTGGTACCGGCGTTGGTGGTGTCCTGATGCAACAACGAGGCGAGGAGGTTCTACCTGTCAGCTACTACAGCTACAAACTGAAACCACACCAGAGGAACTACAGCACTATTGAAAAGGAGCTACTATCCATCGTCCTGAACCTCCAACACTTCGCTCCGTACCTACAAGGCGCCAGGTCTACCACCATCTTCTCAGACCACAACCCTCTCCGCTTCCTACATCAAGCCCAATTCACCAACCAGCGTCTTCTACGATGGGCTCTGTATTTACAAGACTTCAACCTGGAGATCCGCTATATCAAGGGTTCTGACAACACCATAGCCGATGCCCTCTCCAGAGTTTATGAAGTAGAAGCGATTCCATCCATTACTCCACCACATAACGACGTACTTCTTCCAGAACCGCAGGCTTCGGGGGAGAGTTGTGACAATAATCTCCTTCAAGAGATTGAGCCTGCTCTTCCCTCCACAAACACGTCGTTGAAATTATATAAAACGACTATGGAAGACATGTCCAACAAGGACAACAACACCAGCAAGGCTTGCAGGGTGAGCAAAACGTATGCAGCCAGCCACCTGTTCGGACTCAAACCACCAAACTACATGTTGATCGCTACCGGCTCCGCTGATTGGTCGCCGGTCTGGCTGCACCTGCACTCGCCCCCCCCATACTACTTGATGTCTGGGGTCGCCCCAACTTCAGACCTCAGAATGTTCAGTGCTCTCGTGGTCACCACTCCTCCCGGCTAGACGCTAGCGTGTACTGAGAGAAGTGGTGGCTTAAAGCCAATATTCCAAACACCTCCCATTTACTTTGTATTGCACTTCTTGTTATTTTGCCTTAACGTAACTTTTCATTGTGTCATCTAATTATTCTTATTATTTTGATTGATTGATTTTATTATAAGAATTTGTTTGTGCATTTTATTCATGTTTTAATTTATTTAACGTAATTAAAATTTCATTGTTAAAGTTTACTTGTGTTTTGTGTGTCTTCTCCTTACCTTACCACAGACGAAGTTCCAGTTTTCTATTTTTTTTTATAACTATGTGACGAGGCCATACCCCTAGCCTTAAACAGCCGAACACCAACGCGTTACCGTCACAATATATATATATATATATATATATATATATATATATATATATATATATATATATATATATATATATATATATATATATGTCGTACCTAGTAGCCAGAACGCACTTCTCAGCCTACTATGCACGGCCTGATTTGCCTAATAAGCCAAGTTTTCATGAATTAATGTTTTTTCGACTACCTAACCTACCTAACCTAACCTAACCTAACTTTTTCTGCTACCTAACCGAACCTAACCTATAAAGATAAGTTAGGTTAGGTAGGGTTGGTTAGGTTTGGTCATATATCTACGTTAATTTTAACTCCAATAAAAAAAAATTGACCTCATACATAATGAAATGGGTAGTTTTATCATTTCATAAGAAAAAAATTAGAGAAAATATATTAATTCAAGAAAACTTGGCTTATTAGGCAAATCAGGCCTTGCATAGTAGGCTGAAAAGTGCATTCTGGCTACTAGGTACGACACATATATATATATATATATATATATATATATATATATATATATATATATATATATATATATATATATATATGTCGTACCTATTAGCCAGAACGCACTTCTCAGCCTACTATGCAAGGCTCGATTTGTGTAATAGTGTAATGATTTTCTTTATTTTCCATAAATCGTTTCCAATTAGTTTATTTGAATTATTATTATTATTATATTATATTAGGAACATAAATTATAGACTTAGTTGTGTTAGTTTAGGTTAGGTTGAGATAGGTTAGGTTAGGTTAGGTAGGGTTGGTTAGGTTCGGTCATATATCTACGTTAGTTTTAACTCAAATTTAAAAAAAAAATGACCTATACATAATGAAATGGACAGATTTATCATTTCGTAAGAAAAAAACTAGAAAAATATATAAATTCAGGAAAACTTTGCCTATTAGGCAAATCGGCCCTTGCATAGTTAGCAGAGTGCGACGTTCTGGCTACTAGGTACAACATAAATATATATATATATATATATATATATATGTCGTACCTAGTAGCCAGAACGCACTTCTCAGCCTACTATGCAAGGCCCGATTTGCCTAATAAGTCAAGTTTTCATGAATTAATTGTTTGTCGACTACCTAACCTACCTAACCTAACCTAACCTAACTTTTTCGGCCACCTAACCTAACCTTACCTATAGAGATAGGTTAGGTTAGGTTAGGTAGGGTTGGTTAGGTTCGGTCATATATCTACGTTAATTTTATCTCAAATAAAAACAAATTGACCTCATACATAATGAAATGGGTAGCTTTATCATTTCACAAGAAAAAAATTAGAGAAAATATATTAATTCAGGAAAACTTGGCTTATTAGGCAAATCGGGCCTTGCATAGTAGGCTGAGAAGTGCGTTCTGGCTACTAGGTACGACATATATATATATATATATATATATATATATATATATGTATATATATATATATATATATGTCGTACCTAGTAGCCAGAACTCACTTCTCAGCCTACTATGCAAGGCCCGATTTGCCTAATAAGCCACGTTTTCATGAATTAATTGTTTTTCGACTACCTAACCTACCTAACCTAACCTAACCTAACTTTTTCGGCTGCCTAACCTAACCTAACCTATAAAGATAGGTTATGTTAGGTTAGGTAGGGTTGGTTAGGTTCGGTCATATATCTACGTTAATTTTAACTCCAATAAAAAAAAGTTGACCTCATACATAATGAAATGGGTAGCTTTATCATTTCATAAGAAAAAAAATGAGAGAAAATATAATAATTCAGAAAAACTTGACTTATTAGGCAAATCGGGCCTTGCATAGTAGGCTGAGAAGTGCGTTCTGGCTACTAGGTACGACATATATATATATATATATATATATATATATATATATATATATATATATATATATATATATGTCGTACCTAGTAGCCAGAATGCACTTCTCGGCCTACTATGCAGGGCCCGATTTGCCTAATAAGCCATATTTTCCTGAATTAATACATGTTCTCTAATTTTTTTCTTATGAAATGATAAAGCAACCCATTTCATTATGTATGAGGTCAATTTTAATTTTATTGGAGTTAAAATTAACGTAGATATATGACCGAACCTAACCAACCCTACCTAACCTAACCTAACCTATCTTTATAGGTTAGGTTAGGTTAGGTAGTGGATAAAGTTAGGTTAGGTTAGGTTAGGTAGGTTAGGTTAAATAGGTTAGGTAGGTTAGGTTAGTGGATAAAGTTAGGTTAGGTAGGTTAGGAATCACATTGTCACAAGTTTGAGTCAGTCTGGTGTTGACAAAGGCTTTAACAAAGCCGAAACGTTCACCTCATTTCATATTTCTCTGTGGATTTTCCGCATAAAATGATCAGTGTTTTGTGATCGTCAATTGCATATATATATATATATATATATATATATATATATATATATATATATATATATATATATATATATATATATATATATATATATATATATATATAATTTTTTTGTTTTAAACCTAAATGGGGTACCACCTCTAGTGCAAGTATAGGGACCCATAGCCTAGGAGAAGAAAATAATTAGTACTCAGAGAAGACCTTGTGGATCCTCAATGAACACTTTGATATTTTCTTCCCCTACCACCCCTATTCTTTTAGTGTGTGTGTATATATATCTAACTTTATTTAAAATTTCATTACACAAAAAGGGTCACAACATTGGTTACATGCGAGGTACAGGGCTACTTGTCACAAGTTGTACAGCTCCTCCAGCTCCTCAGATGGCGGGCAGGAACCATGGATGCAGTGAGCATTTCCTCTCTGGATCGCCACACTAAGGTGCTGAAAGAGAAAACTGGCGGCTCTAGGGTCTCTAGTTGTTTCAATTAGCTTTGACCCCAGTTCCTTCAAAAAACTTGCAGCACTTTTACCCTAGGCACCAAGTGTCTCTGAGGCAATGGGGACAAAATTGTAGTGGTGATCAAGGTCTCCATATTGACGCGACTTGGCTGTTTCCCGGTGATTAGCAGCACCCCCTGCCTGTGCAGCACTGAAGTTAACATAGGTGTTGGCTAAGGATGAAACGCAAGTGTAGTCCCACACCAACTGTCTACCATTCTTCCAGGGGTTCACCGTGATCCCGTCTGGGCGACCGACAGGCTCATCTGAGTTGCAGGGCATTAGGTAACGGGGCTCTCTCTCTGCTGGACAACTGGCCGTGGTAAGGCTTCTCTTGATAATGTCGTTAACCTCGCCGTGTCTTGCATGCCATCCTCCTGTCCTTTGGCAGAGAAGGCCATGCCGTCTGTACCTGTCGGCCTCTGCCTCGCCGCAAATACACCTGTATTCGGTGTGGATTGGGGCAGCGAGGCGGAGAGCCACAACAATTCAGAGGGCCTGCGGTGTGAGACGAGTGCCGGTTGCTGACATTGGGGTTGCTAGTAGGAAGTCCCCTGCATGGGGAGCTGCTACAGTTTTAAGTCGGGCAATATCATGTGGTGTTGTCGCAGCTTCTTGGTCGGCAATGGGGCGATCCCAGCTAGATTGCTTATGTGCTTCAGAAAGCAGTGGTTGGGATGCTGGTCCTGCGAGAGAGGCCCATTTGGTGGTGCAGTCTGCAAAGCTGGGATCATGTATCCCTGCCCGTTGAGCTAGGTGCTCGGGAAGGATTTCCTTCACCAAGTTGTCAGACGCCACTGAAGAGGACAGAAATGCTAGTACCGCGATTTGTGTTGCTGTGCGCATGCCGAGGCCCCCGAGTCTGACAGGAAGGGAGGCCTGTTTCCACTGTGAGTCGCTGAGAGAAAGGTTGAGGGCTTTTTCTAGCATTGATTTCAGCAAGCTATCGTACTCCTCTAATTTAATATTATTGAAAGATGGCGAACATCTAAGAAAGTAGGTCAGCCTGGGGAGGGACAAGCATCTGGTGATGAGGTAACGTGCATCATGAGCATCGATGTCTTCAATCCTCTCGTTCATCCTCTTCAGGTCAGTGATCTTCTTACCAAGGACCTCGTTGATGGCATTCCCTCCAAGAGGAGCACCTAGGAGTGTGCTGTCCTCAGGGTTGGTTACGTGAATATCAGGCAAAACAACCTTTATTTGCTCTATTATGTTCTGGTTGGTGGAGGTTATTTCGCACTTGGAAGAGTTCAGAGTGAGGCCTAGACTTGCTCCTTGCTCCTGAATTATTCTTATGTCGTCCAAGAGTGAGGCTGGGGCGCCGGCTAGAGTACCATCATCCAAAAACCAAATGTTGAGCTCACAGGACAGGTTATGGGTGACTTCCTTGATAACTAGGCAGAAAAGAAAAGGAGCAAGCGAGTCACCCTGTTGGACACCTTCTTGTGACTCAATTTCATGTTCCCCGAAAAGCAAAGAGAGATTCTTGCTGTAACATGAGTTTACAAACGGGTAGAGGGAAGGAAAAAGCCGATGAACCGCACTGAGTACTGCATCCCTTCTAACCAGATTGAAAGCATTTTTGAAGTCCAGTTTTATCAGGGCTTTTTCATCCGTAATGTTGGCAATGTAGGCTCTAGCTGCATGAGCCGCTGCCTCACACCCTTGGGGAAGGCCAAACCCAAGTTGTTTTGACTTTAGCATGTCTGCTGCTGCCTAACTAACTGCTCTAGCAGCAGCCTTAGCGATGAGGCGCCGGAGTAAATTGCCTACAGCTATCGGTCTGATTCCTCCATCTTTTTTCCTCAGGGCACAGAGTGAAGCACCAAAAAAGATAGGCCATATGGTCTCTGGTATGTTGCCAGCTAGACATATGTTGGAGAATCTAGTTAATTCCACCAGGAGGCCCTGTGCAATGTCTTCCAGTGCATGGTTGAGCATTTGTTTGATGTGATTGGGTCTTAGACCTGTGAACCCGCCTGCTGATCCTGGTGGGAAGGATAAAGCTGCTTTATGCACCATGGATTCGAGCACACACAGGGGTTCTGCTCGTGATGACAGAGGAACACTGTCATCACGAGGAGCTCTGTGTGGGTGTTTTTCTCTTAGGGATTGTGCTGTATTAGCGTCTCTGGTGGCAACTGTGTCTTCACTGGTGATGACTCTGATCGCCCCTATTGTGTTGCCTTCTTCTATTTTCCTGCTGACTGTTGCCCTGATTTTGGATGCCTCGGTTCTGCTGTTGATACCTTTTCTGCCGTGGGTGTTTTTGGCACGGGTGGGGAGGGGTGCCTGGTTGTCCTCTCTAGGAAAACTATTTATAGCCATAATGACTGAGGAAGCTAATGATTTGTCTCTCCTTGCAGGGACAGCTAGGTATATGTTTTCAAACAAGAGAAGATTATGCCATGCTTGGATGGTTCCGGGAGAGTCATTAACCTTTTTCAAGAGGCTGGATAGTTTAGCTGCCGCTTGGGAGCGAGCAGCTTTGGGGATGTGCTGCAAGGTTCCAACCGATGTCGCTTTGATGGCTTCTAGTAGATTCTCAGTCGAAATGAAGCTGTTCGAGGTGTTTTCCCTGACTGCTGGTGTGGGGCCTTGATTGATACTCTCTTTGGGAGGGCGCCACCTACCCAGACAATCCGTTCCGTTGTGGGAATGTTTGCGCACACCTTCGTTGGTCTTGAGACGCAACACCTTGTCACACACTTGGCATGTGCCGTACCTGATGCTGGTTGATGGCTCCTCTTGGCTGAGAAAAGCCTGGCTGTGATTCGTGACCTGCGACATCCTCGGGCGCTGGGTGGATGCTAGGCGGACGCTGGGCGCGATGGGTGGGTGCTGGGCGGGCGCCGGGTGGGCGCCGGGTGGGCGCCGGGTGGGCGCGGGGTGGGCGCTGGGAGGGCTGGGTCAGATGCTGGGTGGGCGCTGGACGTAGTGTGGGGGTAGATACAAGGAGGTGGTGGTCGCGGTTGGGTGGGGCAGAGGGGGGCAGACCGGCACCTCTCGACATGTGGGTTGGGTGACGGTACACACTTGAAGGTATGGGTCGGGGAGGGGGGAACAGAGGGGTGACACAAACACTTATGTATATGCATTTATATATATATATATATATATATATATATATATATATATATATATATATATAAATATATATATATATATATATATATATATATATTGTCTTTACATTGAATAAAACACGTCAATAATAACATTTACTATTATCACCAAAAACTCCTCTATAAACGAATGAGTGAATGAACTCGTCTTCATCTTTCATCTTCCCTCCAACCCCTTCCCAACCTCTCCTCTCTCCCTGTTTATCCTCTTCCTCCTTCTTTCTCTTAACTCTAATCTCCACCATTTTCCTCACCCCCTTCCCCTCACCCCCTCTCTCTCTAAGATACCCCTCGCCCCTCCCGTGAAAATAAAAAACAATAATTTATATATATAAAAGGGGGAACCCGGCTGCATCCATGTCTCTCCCCCCCCCCCTCCGCTCTTTCACCCTCTTCCCTCTTCCTCCCCCCTCTCCCCTCTTTCTCCCCCTTCCCCCTCTCTTATACAATATCTGAGTGAACACGGCCACTTACCTCTGCCTACGGTGGTTGGTAATAGGGTTGGCGGCGTGACAATATTTAGCCCCTTAACTATATTCTTGATCATCCCGGATATATATTACACCTTAGGGGCTCTATGCTAGTCAGGTTAAGGTCTCCCAGCAGCAGCCTTCCTCCCATCAACACCGACAAGATGGAGTACTCGGAGTATTCCTGTAAGAGACTCATCTGACATTTCGACTGTTCGGACTCAGCCCCTAAGAGGAGAAAATTAGAAGACGGCTGGGATGGAAATTGGGAGGACGCGGCCTCCTACGTCCGCAAGATGGTGGACGTCTGGGACCAACTGTGGGACTACGGCGGACAAACGCTTGGGAAGGACTGGGAATATATGGATATATGAACAGTGTTTACTTCTTTGTTTCTGATAATTACTTCTTATTTTTTGTGAAATTGATTAAAATAAAGGATATGTGAACTTACCTAGTTGTATTCATCTAGTTGTCCTTGCGGGGGTTGAGCTCTGGCTATTTGGTCCCGCCTCTCAACTGTCAATCAACTAATGTACAGGTTCCTGAGCCTACTGGGCTCTATCATATCTACATATGAAACTGTGTATGGAATCAGCCTCCACCACAACACTACTTAATGCAAAAAATTCTTTCTAACGTCTATATGGCTCATTTGGGCACTCAATTTCCACCTGTGCTCCCTAGTGTGTGTGTGCGTGTGCCCCTTGTGTTAAATAATCTGTCTTTATCTACCCTATCAATTCTTCTGAGAATCTTGCATGTGGTGATCATGTCCCCTGTAACTCTTCTGTCCCCCAGTGACGTGAGGTTTAATTCCCGTAGTCTCTCCTCGTGGCTCATACCTCTCAGCTCGGGTACGAGTCTGGTGGCCAACCTCTGAACCTTTTCCAGTTTTGTCTTATCCTTAAGTAGATATGAACTCCATGCTGGAGCCGCATACTCCAGGATTGGTCTGACATATGTGGTATACAAAGTTCTGAAAGATTTCTTACACAAGTTTCTAAAGGCCGTTCATATGTTAGCCAACCTGGCATATGCCGCTGATGTTATCCTCTTGATATGAGCTTCAGGGTACAGGTCAGGCGTGATATCAACCCCCAGGTCTTTCTCTCTCTCTCTCTCTGACCCTTGAAGTATTTGATTTCCCAAATTGATACCTTGTATCTGGTCTCCTGCTCCCTACACCTATCTCCATTACATTACATTTGCTTGTGTTAAACTGTAATACCCATTTGTTGGACCATTCCTGCAGCTTGTCCAAGTCTTCTTGAAACCTTAATGTGTCCACCTTTGTCTTAATCCTTCTCATAATTTTGGCGTCGTCAGCAAACATTGAGAGGAATGAGTCTGTACTCTTTGGATTTCATTTACGTATATCAGAAACAGGATAGGTCCGAGTACAGAGCCCTGTGGGACTCCACTGGTGATTTCACGCCAATCTGAGGTCTCACCGCTCACTGTAACTCTCTGCTTCCTATTGCTTAGGTACTCCCTTATTCATTGGAGCACCTTACCAGCTACTCCTGCCTATCTCTCCAGCTTATGTATCAGCCTTGTATGGGGTACTGTTTCAAAGGCTTTCCGGCAGTCCAAGAAAATGCAGTCCGCCCATTCTGCTTCATCTTTGGCACCTGATCGTAGAATTCTATTAAGCCTGTAAGGCAAGATTTACCCTCCCTGAACCTATGTTGATGGTTTGTCACGAAGTCCCTTCTCTCCAGATGTGTTACTAGGTTTTTTCTCACGATCTTCTCCATCTCCTTGCATGGTATACAAGTTCAGGACACTGGCCTGTAGTTCAGTGCCTCATGTTTGTCACCCTTTTTGTATATTGGGACTACATTAGCAGTCTTCCAAATTTCGGGTAGGTCTCCCGTTTCCAGTGACCTACTATACACTATGGAGAGTAGCAAGCAAAGCGCTCCTGCACATTCTTTCAATACCCATGGTCAGATTCTGTCCGGGCCAACAGCCTTTCTCACGTCCAGATCCAACAGGTGCCTCTTGACCTCATCGCTTGTAATTTCATACCATTCCAAAGCCGCCTGGTTTACTGCCACCTCTGCTAGCGTCGTGACCTCTCCTTGTTCTATTGTGAAGACCTCCTGGAACCTCTTGTTGAGTTCCTCACACACCTCTTTGTCATTCTCTGTATACCTGTCCTCACCTGTCTTAAGTTTCACCACCTGTTCCTTCACTGTTGTTTTCCTCCTGATGTAACTGTGTAGTAGCTTTGGTTCGGTCTTAGCTTTATTAGCTATATCATTTTCATATTTTTTCTCAGCGTCTCTTCTCACACTAACATACTCGTTCCTGGTTCTCTGGTATCTCTCTCTACTTTCAGGTGTTCTGTTATTTCGGAATTTCCACCACGCCCTTTTGTTCAGTTCCTTTGCTTTCATACATGGCCTATTTAACCATAGATTCTTTTTTTGCTTCATGTTTTTTTCCTGTCGGGCCGGGATAAACCTGTTTACTGCCTCCTGACACTTTTGGGGTGACATAGCCCATCATGTCATGTACGGACTTAGTTGTGAGTTCTATGGTATATCCCTTAGGAATTTTCTCATCTCCTCATAGCTCATGAGGAGCCAACAAGTTTCCCTTTCGGTTCGCCAGTCCTTTGTTTCCCAGTTCTTTTTTTGGGAGATAATTCCTAGCTCTACCAGGTATTCGAAGATCAGTACACTATGATCACTCATTCCCAAGAGGGCTTCCAACTTAACCTCCCTTATATCCGACTCATTTAGCGAAATATCAGATCAGGAATTGCTGGTTCATCCTCTCCTCTCATTCTTGTCGGTCCCTTGATGTGTTGGTTTAGAAAGTTTCTTGTTGCTACGTCCAGCAGCTTAGCTCTCCATGTGGGTCTCTATTCTCTCGTGGTTGAAGTCTCCCATAATTTGTAGTCTGGAACCGTTTCTGCTAGGTACAGAATCTGCTCTCTCTATTATATTGATGTTGGCCGTGTTGTTCCTATCATATTCCTGTCTGGGTCTTCTGTCGTTTGATGGGGGGTTATATATGTCTACTACTATAATTTTTTGTCCTCCAATTGCTATGGTACCTGTTATGTAGTCACAGAAATCTTTACAGTTCTGAATAACCATCTCTTCAAAATTCCAGCCTCTTCCCATCAGCAAAACTACACGACCTCCTTCTCTCCCTTCTCTCTTTCCTCACTACATAGTTGTCCTATGGAAACACTGCATTTGTTATGGTTTCCAATAGCTTTGTTTCTGTGAGTGCTATTGTTTCTGGGTTTTCTTCTAGTGCCCATTCTCCAAGTAAACTTGTTTTATTCGTAATGCCATTTATGTTATTGTACATTGCCTTGAAGCTCACTTTCTTCTGTTCATTCTCTTGTCCCCTTCTTGGTGAGCGTTCTGCTGATGGAGGAAACTGTTTAATAGGTGTGAAGATCTGTGAGGTGGTTAACAAGGTGTCAGAGGATTCTGGTGTGTGTGTGTGTGTGTGTGTGTGTGTGTGTGTGTGTGTGTGTGTGTGTGTGTGTGTGTGTGTGTGTGTGTGTGTGTGTGTGTGTGTATTCACCTATTTGTACTCACCTATTTGTGCTTGCAGGATGGAGCATTGACTCTAGGATCCCGCTATTCCAGGCATCGGTTGTTTACAGCAATGACTCCTGTCCCATTTCCCTATCATACCTAACTTTAAAAGCATGAATAGAGTTTGCTTCCACAACCTGTTCCCCAAGTGCATTCCATTTTTCCACTACTCTCACGCTAAAAGAAAACTTCCTAACATCTCTGTGACTCATCTGAGTTTCCAGTTTCCACCCATGTCCCCTCGTTCTGTTATTATTACGTGTGAACATTTCATCTATTTCCACTTCCGCTGTGTGTGTGTGTGTGTGTGTGTGTGTGTGTGTGTGTGTGTGTGTGTGTGTGTGTGTGTGTGTGTGTGTGTGTGTGTGTGTGTGTGTGTGTGTGTGTGTGTGTGTGTGTGCGTGTGTGTGTGTGTGTGTGCGTGTATGTGTAATTACCTAAGTGTAGTTACAGGATGAGAGCTACGCTAGTGGTGTCCCGTCTTCCCAGCACTCTTTGTCATATAACGCTTTGAAACTACTGACGGTTTTGGCCTCCACCACCTTCTCACCTAACTTGTTCCAACCGACAACCACTCAATTTTCTCTTATATTTTTTTCGGCATCTTTGTTTATTTGGTTTAAATCTATGACCTCTTGTTCTTGAAGTTCCAGGTCTCAGGAATCTTCCCTATCAATTTTATCAATTCCTATTACTATTTTGTAAGTAGTGATCATATCACCTCTTTTTCTTCTGTCTTCTAGTTTTGGCATATTTAATGCCTCTAACCTCTCCTCGTAGCTCTTGCCCTTCAGTTCTGGGAGCCACTTAGTAGCTTTTTTTTTTGCACCTTTTCCAGTTTGTTGATGTGCTTCTTAAGATATGGGCACCACACAACCACTGCATATTCTAGCTTTGTCTAGCAAAAGTCGTGAACAATTTTTTTAGTATTTCCCCATCCAAGTATATAAAAGCAATTCTGAAGTTAGAAAGCGTATCATAGGCTCCTCGCACAACGTTCTTCATGTGGTCCTCAGGTGATAGTTTTCTATCTAGATCCACCCCTAGATCTCTTCCTTTATCAGAATTCTTTAATGATTTCTCACATAATTTATAGGTTGTGTGGAGTTTATGTTCTCCTATTCCACATTCCATAACATGGCCTTTATTTACGTTAAATTCCATTTGCCAAGTGGTGCTCCATATACTTATTTTGTCCATGTCTTCTTGAAGGGCATGACAATCATCTAAGTTTCTTATCCTTCCTATTATCTTAGCATCATCAGCAATCATGTTCATATAATTCTGTATTCCATCTGGTAGATCATTTATGAAGACAATGAACATCACTGGTGCAAGAACTGAACTCTATGGTACTCCATTTGTGACGTTTCTCCAGTCCGGTACATTGCCTCTGATTACTGCCCTCATTTTTCAATCAATCAGAAAATTTTTCATCCATGTTAGAAGTTTACCTGTCACCCCTTCAATATTTTCCAGTTTCCAGAACAAACTCTTATGTGGAACCCTATCGAAAGCCTTTTTTAGGTCCAGATAGATGTAGTCAACCCAACAATCTCTTTCCTGTAAAATCTCTGTGGCTCGATCATAGAAACTGAGTAAATTTGATACACAGGATCTTCCAGATCGAAAACCATACTGTCTGTTTGATATTATACCATTTCTCTCCAGGTGTTCTACCCATTTAGTTTTTATTATTTTTCCACACAGATATTAGAAAGCCACACAGATATTAGAAAGACTTTTTTAGTGTCAGAGTTGTTGACAAATGGAATGCATTAGGAAGTGATGCGGCGGTCTGCCTCCACCACATCACTTCCTAATGCATTCCATTTGTCAACCACTCAGACACTAAAAAAGTTCTTTGTAATATCTGTGTGGCTCATTTGGCCATTCAGTTTCCACCTGTGTTCCCTAGAGCGTGTGCCCCTTGTGTTAAATAGCCTGTCTATATCTACCCTATCAGTTCCTTTGAGAATCTTGAATGTGGTGATCATGCCCCCCTAACTCTTATGTCCTCCAACGACGTGAGGTTAAATTCCCGTAGTCTCTCCTCGTAGCTTGCACCTTTTCCAGTTTGTTGATGTGCTTCTTAAGATATGGGCACCACACAACCACTGCATATTCTAGCTTTGTCTAGCAAAAGTCGTGAACAATTTTTTTAGTATTTCCCCATCCAAGTATATAAAAGCAATTCTGAAGTTAGAAAGCGTATCATAGGCTCCTCGCACAACGTTCTTCATGTGGTCCTCAGGTGATAGTTTTCTATCTAGATCCACCCCTAGATCTCTTCCTTTATCAGAATTCTTTAATGATTTCTCACATAATTTATAGGTTGTGTGGAGTTTATGTTCTCCTATTCCACATTCCATAACATGGCCTTTATGTACGTTAAATTCCATTTGCCAAGTGGTGCTCCATATACTTATTTTGTCCATGTCTTCTTGAAGGGCATGACAATCATCTAAGTTTCTTATCCTTCCTATTATCTTAGCATCATCAGCAATCATGTTCATATAATTCTGTATTCCATCTGGTAGATCATTTATGAAGACAATGAACATCACTGGTGCAAGAACTGAACTCTATGGTACTCCATTTGTGACGTTTCTCCAGTCCGGTACATTGCCTCTGATTACTGCCCTCATTTTTCAATCAATCAGAAAATTTTTCATCCATGTTAGAAGTTTACCTGTCACCCCTTCAATATTTTCCAGTTTCCAGAACAAACTCTTATGTGGAACCCTATCGAAAGCCTTTTTTAGGTCCAGATAGATGTAGTCAACCCAACAATCTCTTTCCTGTAAAATCTCTGTGGCTCGATCATAGAAACTGAGTAAATTTGATACACAGGATCTTCCAGATCGAAAACCATACTGTCTGTTTGATATTATACCATTTCTCTCCAGGTGTTCTACCCATTTAGTTTTTATTATTTTTCCACACAGATATTAGAAAGCCACACAGATATTAGAAAGACTTTTTTAGTGTCAGAGTTGTTGACAAATGGAATGCATTAGGAAGTGATGCGGCGGTCTGCCTCCACCACATCACTTCCTAATGCATTCCATTTGTCAACCACTCAGACACTAAAAAAGTTCTTTGTAATATCTGTGTGGCTCATTTGGCCATTCAGTTTCCACCTGTGTCCCCTAGAGCGTGTGCCCCTTGTGTTAAATAGCCTGTCTATATCTACCCTATCAGTTCCTTTGAGATTCTTGAATGTGGTGATCATGCCCCCCTAACTCTTATGTCCTCCAACGACGTGAGGTTAAATTCCCGTAGTCTCTCCTCGTAGCTCATGCCTCTCAGCTCCGGTACTAGTCTGGTGGCAAACCTTTGTGTGTGTGTGTGTGTGTGTGTGTGTGTATATGTGTGCCCGTCTATCTGTATGCCTCCGTGTGTGTGTGTGTATGCTAGCGCTTGTCTCTTCTCTCTGTCTCAACACACTATTTCACTCTTCCCTTCTTTCTGCCTGTGAGTAGAGCCCCCCCCCTCTCTCTCTCCCTCTGTTACGGACCCGAGTCCAGCGTCGGAGCACGGAGCAGTGACGACAACGCCATCTGTGAGTCCGCTCCCGAAACCCACTCCAAATGGACAACGCCATCTAGCGAGGACGGGATATTCCGGCCACAGGTGCTGGATTCCCGTCTTAATCAGCTCGTAACATAGCCGTTGCTGACCTCTGATGAGGTGGCGCTTAGACAGCAACGCCATCTATGGAATGAAGAGGTGGACGTTTGTGTCTAAGCCTGTAAGTGAGGTTCCCTAGAGCGTTACAGTATTAATGACGTATCTGATTGCAGAGTCGACCTGGGACTGCTGTGTTGGATGATGGATCAGTCTACAAAAGGCAGCCAAGGTCTCTTCAGGAGTCTGATGAAAACTCTTATATAGTGATCTTTTAGTTGATAACTCGTTGTTATTAGATCACTAGTTGTTATATTATCAGGTATTAATTCTTGTAAAGAATACTGACAGAAGGCGAGAATATTGTTCAATTCTCTGGCATGATGACAAAAATTATGCCTCTGCTGGATATTATCTGACGCAATACTGTCCCTCTATGTGGGAAGAATTTGGTAAATGACGTGCAGATGAGTACAAATTAGTAGGATTAGTATATACTATGCCTAGCATACAATGGTAATGTATTATGACACAATAATGATGTATTAGTGTTGGAAACTTTCCAACACCCCTCACAAACCAACATTCCGTCCCGATTCCCCATCCCTAGACCTCCACTTTACTCCATTCCTGTACCTCTTCTCTACTGTCATCCCCCACCACCTCCGACACCACTCCCCCCCCCCCCTTCCCACCTCTAACCTTCGCCCCTCCCGCTCTTAGGTCTCCTCTCCCGTCTGCTCACAACCTGTCCGGTACAGGGCCCGGTCATTACCACTACACAGCACTTCGAAGGGGTCAGGATAAGGATGTGAGATGGAACAGAGGAAAAGAATGGGAGTGATGGTATACGGGAGCTAGTTAATACTCTATTACCTTGATGGTCGACCATCACTGTAACCATCTTCACTACACACGACCATCACTGTAACCATCTACACTACACACAACCATCATCACTGTACCATCTACACTACACACCACCATCACTGTAACCATCTACACTACACACGACCATCACTGTAACCATCTACACTACACACAACCATCATCACTGTAACCATCTACACTACACACAACCTTCATCACTGTACCATCTACACTACACACAACCTTCATCACTGTACCATCTACACTACACACAACCTTCATCACTGTACCATCTACACTACACACAACCTTCATCACTGTACCATCTACACTACACACCACCATCACTGTAACCATCTACACTACACACGACCATCACTGTTACCATCTACACTACACACAACCATCATCACTGTAACCATCTACACTACACACAACCTTCATCACTGTACCATCTACACTACACACAACCTTCATCACTGTACCATCTACACTACACACAACCTTCATCACTGTACCATCTACACTACACACGACCATCTCTGTAACCATCTACACTACACACGACCATCACTGTAACCATCTACACTACACACAACCATCATCACTGTAACCATCTACACTACACACAACCTTCATCACTGTACCATCTACACTACACACAACCTTCATCACTGTACCATCTACACTACACACAACCTTCATCACTGTACCATCTACACTACACACAACCTTCATCACTGTACCATCTACACTACACACAACCTTCATCACTGTACCATCTACACTACACACAACCTTCATCACTGTACCATCTACACTACACTCAACCTTCATCACTGTACCATCTACACTACACACCACCATCACTGTAACCATCTACACTACACACGACCATCACTGTAACCATCTACAGTACACACAACCATCATCACTGTACCATCTACACTACACACAACCTTCATCACTGTACCATCTACACTACACACAACCATCATCGCTGTACCATCTACACTACACACAACCTTCATCACTGTACCATCTACACTACACACGACCATCACTGTAACCATCTACACTACACACAACCTTCATCACTGTACCATCTACACTACACACAACCTTCATCACTGTACCATCTACACTACACACAACCTTCATCACTGTACCATCTACACTACACACCACCATCACTGTAACCATCTACACTACACACGACCATCACTGTAACCATCTACACTACACACGACCATCACTGTAACCATCTACACTACACACAACCTTCATCACTGTACCATCTAGACTACACACAACCTTCATCACTGTACCATCTACACTACACACAACCTTCATCACTGTTCCATCTACACTACACACAACCTTCATCACTGTACCATCTACACTACACACCACCATCACTGTAACCATCTACACTACACACAACCTTCATCACTGTACCATCTACACTACACACAACCTTCATCACTGTACCATCTACACTACACACCACCATCATCACTGTACCATCTACACTACACACCACCATCACTGTAACCATCTACACTACACACAACCTTCATCACTGTACCATCTACACTACACACAACCTTCATCACTGTACCATCTACACTACACCCCACCATCACTGTACCATCTACACTACACACCACCATCACTGTAACCATCTACACTACACACAACCTTCATCACTGTACCATCTACACTACACACAACCTTCATCACTGTACCATCTACACTACACACAACCATCATCACTGTACCATCTACACTACACACAACCATCATCACTGTTCCATCTACACTACACACAACCTTCATCACTGTACCATCTACACTACACACAACCTTCATCACTGTACCATCTACACTACACACAACCATCATCACTGTACCATCTACACTACACACAACCTTCATCATTGTACCATCTACACTACACACAACCATCATCACTGTACCATCTACACTACACACAACCTTCATCATTGTACCATCTACACTACACACAACCATCATCACTGTACCATCTACACTACACACAACCTTCATCATTGTACCATCTACACTACACACAACCATCATCACTGTACCATCTACACTACACACAACCATCATCACTGTACCATCTACACTACACACAACCTTCATGTGCTGTGTAGATGGTTATCAGGATGGTAGTCTTGATGGTTTTGTGTAGTTACAACACCATCATCACTACACACGACCCTCACTAAAGTAACAATATTTTCTACTCACATCCATCTTCACTATAACCATCTTCACACGTCCATCGTCACTGTAACTCAACACTACTCACAACCAGTGTCACTATAACCATGTACACCATACTATCCTCATGGTTCCAACTGAAGCCGTATCTCTCCACACACACTGTAACAGAGTAGGTTACAGTGACTGGGTCACTGGAGCTGGAGGAGGAAGGAGTCACTATTTATCAGGAGAAATCGCCAAGCCATTACGACTATATGAGCACTGGGAAGGGGGGTCAGGATAACCATTTCGGATGGGACAGGGGTAAAGGAGGTTTGCCCAACCACTTGGACGGTCGGGGATTGAACGCCGACCTGCATGAAGCGAGACCGTCGCTCTACCGTCTAGCCTAAGTGGTTGGGTGGGCACACCGCAGCAAGCTCCTGGAATATCGAATTACTTAAGTATTGGGAACAGATTGGGGGCTACAGTGGTGTCCCAGGTTACATAGAGGTTCAAGGAAGTGCAAAAGCAAAAAAATACAATAAACAAGTAAAGATGAGTGAAAATAGCTGAGTTGGAAAAGTTTGTTTCTGTTCCAGAACAAAAACAAAGATGGCCACCACCACCACGGGGAATGTAAACACACCAATAGATGATTGTGGCAAAGGATTCTCACCACAAGATATAAGGAAAGGAGGTGTTCTTGGCAGGTTAGAGATAATTGAGGATATGCAAAAGAATGAAGAAAAAGTGCTTAAATTCTTAGAGAACAAAGGAGCTCTTAGGAGTGAGCTTTGCACTCTAAAAGGAAGTATTCTTCAGCAAGTTAAGAGTATTACTGCATTAACGGACAAGGTAACAAATTAGGAGGAGCAAATCAAGGAACTAGTGAAAGAAAATGAGGCGTGGTAAGTGAAGTGTGGTGACTTTGAAGAAGTAAACAAGAAAATAGACTCATATGGTGAACAACTCCAAGGGAGCCTGAGGGCTAATACAGAATTAGGCAAGGATCTGCAACTGGAAACTTCATTGACAACTCAAATAGAGGAGGTAATAAAGAACTAGAAAAGTATAAAGAAGAAATAGACGTATGCCCAAGTTGTCAAAGAGAAAGAGACGATTAAGGAAAGGTGTTTGGAAGTCGTAACCAGAAATGATAAACAAGAAGCGGATCTTAGGCAAGCAATAAGGAAAGAACTGGTAACCAACAGTACACTGGTACAAAACACTGTAGGTAGAAGTAAGTCCATAATAATTTTTGGATGTTTAGAGAAGGTAATTTCCTCTAGGGTGGACCGAGAGTCAGAAAAGATGAAAATCATTGAAAAAATAGTAGGATTAGGAGAAGGCCTAAATTCAAAGGAGCATGTTAGTGATTTTAGGATAGGAAAATATGAGAAAGACAAGAACTGCCCCTTAAGGGTGATGTTTAATGGAGTGAAATATATGACAGAAGTGCTTCGGAATACAAGAAAATTACAATGTGACGAGGATGGCAAACTTTGGTCAATAAGACAAGACCTCTCATATGAGGACAGAGAAAAGCTGAAAATGAACTTCATTGAAGCGAAACGTCTAAATGGGGATAGAAATGAAGAAGAAAGGAATTCTTTTTTCTACAAAGTGTCAGGGACTTGAAAGCTTGTTAAACGGTACATAAAGACAAAACAACAAAATCATTAGTGGAATGGGGTTTAAAGAACAAAGGGAAGGGGAACATATTCCTGAAAGTAGTATATACCAACTTAGATGGAGTGAGATCGAAAATATTAGAGTTGAAGAATATAATTGAGCTCAAAGTCCCAGATATTGTCGCACTAACAGAGACAAAACTTGAAGAAAATATTTTAAATGAGGTCGTATTTCCAAGGGGCTACCCAGTTTGGAGACATGACAGGAAACCTAGGAAGGGGGGAGGAGTGACTGTGCTGGTGAGAGAACACCTGAAGAATTAATATTTAAAAACCCTCGAGATATTGACATAATGGCATTGTAGCTTTGGAATGAAGATGATAAGCTGATAATTTTAAATGCCTACAGCCCACCAGCAAGCAACATATGGACAAAGGAAGAACTGGATGACAAACGAGAGGGCCTCAAAATGGTCATGAGAGATGTTATGGTAAGAGCTGACAAAGATAAATCCTGATTGCTGGTACTGGGGAACTTCAACTTTAAGGCAATAGACTGGGAGGCCTACGAGGCAAGAACAGAGGACATTTGGACAGGCAGGTTTGTAAACGTCATCTTGGAGACATTCATGTATCAACACGTCAAGCAGGCCACAAGAATGAGGGAAGGAGATGTACCGTCATTACTGGATCTAGTATTCACCAGGAAAGAAGAAGAGGTATTTGACATCCAGTACCTTACTCCCTTGGGAAAGAGTGATCACGTCCTCTTGGACATTAAATACGCTATGCGATATAATCTAGTAAAGAATGGGGACAATGAAACAGTTGTTAAACTCGATTTCTAGAAAGGACACTATGGGGAACTTAGGAATTGTTGCTAGGCAAGGAAGTAAATGAGATGTATGCCTTATTTTGGAAAATATACGATAAAGGCACACAAACATTCATACCAAAACAGACATGCAAACCTAGGAAAAAGGGTTGGTTCAACAGAAACTGCAAGAGGGCCAGAGATCAAAAGACACAAGCATGGAATCATTATAGAAAGAGACCAAAATCCTAAACATACCAGCGATACAAAGATTCAAGAAACAACTACATGTTAGTAAGGAGAGAGGCAAAGGAACTTTGAGATCGGTATAGCAGACAAATGTAAATCAGGTCCAGGCCTTTTCTATAAATTCATTAAAAGCAAGCTGTTGGTAAAGGATAATATTCATAGGTTGAAAATGGGGGACAGATACACGGAAAATGAAAAGGAAATGTGTGAAACATTAAACGAAAAAGTTCCAAAGTGTATTTGTACAACATGAGATCCTCAAAGAACCAGATACAATGAGAATTGCAGAGAACAGCATAGAGCACAAAGAGGTGTCTAGAGACGAAGTTAAACAAATGCTCCTGGAGCTAAGTAAGAACAAAGCAGTTGGCCCAGATAGAGTTTCACCATGAGTTCTGAGAGAATGTGCACCTAAGCTCAGCATTCCACTTCAGCTGATTTTTCAGACATCCCTGTGTACAGGAGTCGTATAAGATGTGTGGAAAAAGGCTAACATAGTTCCAATCTTCAAAAGTGGCAGCAGGGAAGACCCCGTCATTTATAGACCTGTATCACTGACAAGTGTAATAGTCAAAATGTTGCAAAAATAATAAAAACTAAATTGTAGAACATCTGGAGAGAAATGATATAATATCAAACAGACAGTACGGTTTTCGATCAGGAAGTTCCTGTGTATCAAATTTACTCAGTTTCTATGATCGAGCCACAGAGATTATACAGGAAAGAGATGGTTGGGTTGACTGCATCTATCTGGACCTAAAAAAAACTTTCGACAGGGTTCCACATAAGAGGTTGTTCTGGACTGGAAAATATTGGAGGGGTGACAGGCAAACTTCTAACATGGATGAAAAATTTTCTGATTGATTGAAAAATGAGGGCAGTAATCAGAGGCAATGTATCGGACTGGCGAAACGTCACAAGTGGAGTACCACAGGGTTCAGTTCTTGCACCGGTAATGTTCAGTGTCTTCATAAACGATCTACCAGATGGAATACAGAATTATATGAACATGTTTGCTGATGATGCTACGATAATAGGAAGGATAAGAAACATAGATGATAGTCAAGCCCTTCAAGAAGACCTGGACAAAATAAGTATATGGAGCACCACTTGGCAAATGGAATTTAACGTGAATACAGGCCATGTTATGGAATGTTGAATAGGAAAACATAAACTCCACACAACCTATAAATTATGTGAGAAATCTTTAAAGAATTCTGATAAAGAAAGAGATCTAGGGGTGGTTCTAGATAGAAAACTATCACCTGAGGACCACATAAAGAATATTGTGCGAGGAGCCTATGCTACGCTTTCTAACTTCAGAATTGCTTTTAAATACATGGATGGGGAAATACTAAAGAAAATTTTCACGACTTTTGCTAGACAAAGCTAGAATATGCAGCGGTTGTGTGGAGCCCATATCTTAAGAAGCACATACACAAACTGGAAAAGGTGCAAAGACATGCTACTAAGTGGCTCCCAGAACTGAAGGGCAAGAGCTACGAGGAGAGGTTAGAGGCATTAAATATGTCAAAACTAGAAGACAGAAGAAAAAGAGGTGATATGATCACTACTTACAAAATAGTAATAGGAATTGATAAAATTGATAGGGAAGATTTCCAGAGACCTGGAACTTCAAGAACATAGATTTAGGATCTATGTAATCATAGATTACAGGTCATAGATTTAAACCAAATAAACAAAGATGCCGAAGAAATATAAGAAAATTCACTTTCGCAAATAGAGTGGTTGACGGTTGGAACAAGTTAAGTGAGAAGGTGGTGGAGGCCAAAACCTTCAGTAGTTTCAAAGCTTTACATGACAAAGAGTGCTGGGAAGACGGGACACCAAGAGCGTAGCTCTCATCCTGTAACTACACTTAGGTAATTACACACACACACACACACACACACACACACACACACAGCGGAAGTGGAGATAGAAGTGGAAATAGATAAAATGTTCACACGTAATAATAACAGAACGAGGGGACATGGGTGGAAACTGGAATCTCAGATGAGTCACAGAGATGTTTGGAAGTTTTCTTTTAGTGTGAGAGTAGTGGAAAAATGGAATGCACTTGAGGAACAGGTTGTGGAAGCAAACTTTATTAAAACTTTTAAAATTAGGTACGATAAGGATATGGGACAGGAGTCATTGCTGTTAACAACCGATGGCTGGAAAGGCGGTATCCAAGAGTCAATGCTCGATCCTGCAAGCACAAATAGGTGAGTACAAATAGGTGAATACACACACACACACGCACACACACACACACACACACACACACACACACACACACACACACACACACACACACACACACACACACACACACACACACACACACACCAGAATCCTCTGACACCTTGTTAACCACCTCACAGATCTTCACACCTATTGAACAGTTTCCTCCATTAGCAGAATGCTCACCAAGAAGGGGACAAGAGAATGAACAGAAGAAAGTGAGCTTCAAGGCAATGTACAATAATATAAATGGCATTACGAATAAAACAAGTTTACTTGGAGAATGGGCACTAGAAGAAAACCCAGATATAATAGCACTCACAGAAACAAAATTATCGAAAACCATAACAAATGCAGTGTTTCCACAGAACTACTATGTAGTGAGGAAAGGGAGAAGGGAGAGGAGGAGGTCGTGTAGGGAAAAGTTGTGAGTGTAGGTTTCCCTTTTCGCTGATGGGAAGAGGCTGGAATTTTGAAGAGATGGTTATTCAGGGCTGTAAAGATTTCTGTGACTACATAACAGGTACCATAGCAATTGGAGGACAAAAAATTATAGTAGTAGTCATATATAACTCCCCAGCAAACAACAGAAGACTCAGACAGGAATATGATAGGAACAACATGGCCACCATCAATATAATAGAGAGAGCAGCTTCTGTAGCTGGCAGAAACGGATCCAGACTACAAATTATGTGAGACTTCAACTACGGGAAAACAGATTGGGAGACTAGAGACCCTCATGGAGGATAGGACACATGGAGAGCTAAGCTGCTGGACGTAGCAACAAAAAACTTTCTAAACCAACACATCCAGGGACCGACAAGAATGAGAGGAGAGGATGAACCCGCAATTCTTGATCTGATATTTCGCTAAATGAGTCGGATATAAGGGAGGTTAAGTTGGAAGCCCCCTTGGGAATGAGTGATCATAGTGTACTGATCTTCGAATACCTGGTAGAGCTAGGAATTATCTCCCCAAAAAAGAACTGGGAAACAAAGGACTGGCGAACCGAAAGGGAAACTTGTTGGCTCCTCATGAACTATGAGGAGATGAGAAAATTCCTAAGGGATATACCATAGAACTCACAACTAAGTCCGTACATGACATGATGGGCTATGTCACCCCAAAAGTGTCAGGAGGCAGTAAACAGGTTTATCCCGGCCCGACAGGAAAAAAACAAGAAGCAAAAAAAGGAATCTATGGTTTAATATGCCATGTATGAAAGCAAAGGAACTGAACAAAAGGGCTTGGTGGAAATTCCGAAATAACAGAACACCTGAAAGCAGAGAGATATACCAGAGAACCAGGAACGAGAATGTAAGTGTGCGAAGAGAAGCTGAGAAAAAATATGAAAATGATACAGCTAATAAAGTCAAGACCGAACCAAAGCTACTACACAGTCACATCAGAAGGAAAACAACAGTGAAGGAACAGGTGATGAAACTTAAGACAGGTGAGGACAGGTATACAGAGAATGAGAAAGAGGTGTGTGAAGAACTCAACAAGAGGTTCCAGGTGGTCTTCACAATAGAAAAAGGAGAGGTCACGGCGCTAGGAGAAGAAGCAGTAAACCAGGCGGCATTGGAATGGTATGAAATTACAAGAGATGAGGTTAAGAGGCACTTGTTGGATCTGGACGTGAGAAAGGCTGTTGGCCAGGACGGAATCTGACCATGGGTATTGAAAGAATGTGCAGGAGCGCTCTGCTTGCCACTCTCCATAGTGTATAGTAGGTCACTGGAAACAGTAGACCTACCCGAAATATGGAAGACTGCTAATGTAGTCCCAATATACAAAAAGGGTGACAGGCAAGAGGCACTGAACTACAGGCCAGTGTCCTTAACTTGTATACCATGCAAGGTGATGGAGAAGATCGTGAGAAAAAACCTAGTAACACATCTGGAGATAAGGGACTTCGATGACAAACCATCAACATAGGTTGAGGGAGGGTAAATCTTGCCTTACAGGCTTAATAGAATTCTACGATCAGGTGCCAAAGATTAAGCAGAAGGATGGGCTGACTGCATTTTCTTGGACTTCCAGAAAGCCTTTGACACAGTACCCCATAAAAGGCTTATGCATAAGCTGGAGAGATAGGCAGGAGTAGCTGGTAAGATGCTCCAGTGGATAAGGGAGTACCTAAGCAATAGGAAGCAGAGAGTTACGGTGAGGGGTGAGACCTCCGATTGGCGTGAAATCACCAGTGGAGTCCCACAGGGCTCTGTACTCGGACCTATCCTATTTCTGTTATAAGTAAATGATCTCCCAAAGAGTATAGATTCATTCCTCTCAATGTTTGCTGACGACGCCAAAATTATGAGAAGGATTAAGACAAAGGTGGACACCTTAAGGCTTCAAGAAGAGCTGGACAATCTGCAGGAATAGTTTAACAAATGGGTTTTAGAGTTTAACCCAAGCAAATGTAATGTAATGAAGATAGATGTAGGGAGCAGGAGACCAGATACAAGGTATCATTTAGGAGAGAGAGAGAGAAAGACCTGGGGGTTGATATCACGCCAGACCTGTACCCTGAAGCTCATATCAAGAGGATAACATCAACGGCATATGCCAGGTTGGCTAACATAAGAACGGCCTTTAGAAACTTGTGTAAGGAATCTTTCAGAACTTTGTATTCCACATATGTCAGACCAAGGCTGGAGTATGCGGCTCCAGCATGGAGTCCATATCTACTCAAGGATAAGACTAAACTGGAAAAGGTTCAAAGGTTTGCCATCAGACTAGTACCCGAGCTGAGAGGTATGAGCTACGAGGAGAGACTACGGGAATTAAACCTCACGTCACTGGGTGACAGAAAAGTTTGAGGGGACATGATAACCACATGCAAGATTCTCAGAGAAATTGATAGGGGTAGATAAAGAGAGAATGTTTAACACAAGGTCACACACACACACACTAGGGAACAAAGGTGGAAATTGAGTGCCCAAATGAGCCATATAGACGTTAGAAAGAATTTTTTCAGTGTCAGAGTAGTAGAGAAATGGAATGCATTAGGCAGTGATGTGGTGGAGGCTGATTCCATACACAGTTTCATATGTAGATATGATAGAGCCCAGTAGGCTCAGGAACCTGTACATTAGTTGATTGACAGTTGAGAGGCGGGACCAAATAGCCAGAGCTCAACCCCCGCAAGGACAACTAGGTGAATACAACTAGGTAAGTTCACATATCCTTTATTTTAATCAATTTCACAAAAAATAAAAAGTAATTATCAGAAACAAAAATGTAAACACTGTTCATAGATCCATATATTCCCAGTCCTTCCCAAGCGTTTGTCCGCCGAAGTCCCACAGTTGGTCCCAGACGTCCACCATCTTGCGGACGTAGGAGGCCGCGTCCTCCCAATTTCCATCCCAGCCGTCTTCTAATTTTCTCCTCTTAGGGGCTGAGTCCGAACAGTCGAAATGTCAGATGAGTCTCTTACAGGAATACTCCGAGTACTCCATCTTGTCGGTGTTGATGGGAGGAAGGCTGCTGCTGGGAGACCTTAACCTGACTAGCATAGAGCCCCTAAGGTGTAATATATATCCGGGATGATCAAGAATATAGTTAAGGGGCTAAATATTGTCACGCCGCCAACCCTATTACCAACCACCGTAGGCAGAGGTAAGTGGCCGTGTTCACTCAGATATTGTATAAGAGAGGGGGAAGGGGGAGAAAGAGGGGAGAGGGGGGGAGGAAGAGGGAAGAGGGTGAAAGAACGGAGGGGGGGGGAAAGGATGGGGGGGGGGGGGAGAGACATGGATGCAGCCGGGTTCCCCCTTTTATATATATAAATTATTGTTTTTTATTTTCATGGGAGGGGCGAGGGGTATCTTAGAGAGAGAGGGGGTGAGGGGAAGGGGGGTGAGGAAAATGGTGGAGATTAGAGTTAAGAGAAAGAAGGAGGAAGAGGATAAACAGGGAGAGAGGAGAGGTTGGGAAGGGGTTGGAGGGAAGATGAAGGTGGAAGACGAGTTCATTCACTCATTCGTTTATAGAGGAGTTTTTGGTGATAATAGTAAATGTTATTATTGACGTGTTTTATTCAATGTAAAGACAATATATATATATATATATATATATATATATATATATATATATATATATATATATATATATATATATATATATATATATATATATATATATATATATATATATATATATATATATATATAATGTTGAATATGACCGAAAAGGTAAGATTAATAATTCTAACACGAATTTTCTCAAGATTTGTATGTTTTTCTTCACTGTCGGTGGTAATAAAAATATCAATTCTCCAAAATTATTTTTTTAATTATCTGACGCCTGAATGTATTTCGTAATGCTCATTACATTTTCAAAGACTTTTGGGTGAGGTGATATGGTACAAAGTTTTGGGTGAGGTGAACAAACTTATGACAAATACAGGACAGAACCCGGAACAATAGGTATAAATTGGATATGAAAACTGCAGAAGGCCTATTGGCCCATACTTCCTCTTGTTGCTTCCATATTGGTTCAGGGTCTTGAAGGAGGCATTTGAGCAGAATTCTGTGTTGAGTTTCACTTACGAGATGGAGAAGGATGGGAAGCTGCCCTTTCTAGATGTAACAGTCATGGAATGGGGTGGAGGTTTCCACACTGCAGTCTACACTAAGGAAACAAACATAGGAATGTGCCTCAATGCCAACAGTGACTGCCCAGACAGGTACAAGAGGAGTGTTGTCAACTCTTACGTCGACCGTGCTCTCAGCCACAGCTCAGGATGGAAGGAAGTCGATGAAGAACTCTGTAGGGTAAGGCAGGTCCTAGTCAACAACGGCTTCTCCAATGGTTTCGTTGAAGACATCATAAGAAGGAAAGTGAAACGCCATTCAACCTTTGAAGTGTCAACTAACACAACACCTGTACCCCCTATTAGACTATTTTACAGGAACTTCTTTTCCACAGCTCATAAAACGGAGGAAAGGGTCCTGAAAGATATTGTTAATAGAAACGTTATCCCTACAGACAAAAATCAGAAGGTACAATTGACGATCTACTATAAAACCAAGAAAACGGCCAACCTACTCATGAGAAACTCTCCAGACACAAAGCAGAACGCTTTAAAAGAGACCAATGTCGTCTATGCCTTCAAATGCCCACTTGGGGACTGTAAGCCTCAAAGAATTCAGTACATCTGCAAGACAACAACATCTCTTTCCAGGCAATTAACGATGCATAAGCAACAGGGCTCCATTAAGGAACATATAATCTCTTCCCACAACCAGACCATCACCAGAGAAATATTAGCAAACAACACGGAAATCATCGATAGATACAGCGATAGCAGGCGGCTAGATATCTGTGAGGCACTACACATTAAGAAGTCGACACCAGCAATCAACAGCCAATTAATGCACGACTATATTCTACCCACTTCAAGACTCCGCACCAATATAGAAGCATCAAGAAATATGAGCCAATAGGCCCTTTGCAGTTACTTCCTTTCTTCCATTTAACTTACAAAATATTATACCCATTGTTTCGTGTTCTGTCTTGTGTTGAAAGTTTGTTTTCACCTCATCCAAAACTGTTGTAACATATCATCTCACCCAAATGCAGTTATAAAATCGAAGCTGTTTAAACTCTGTTCAGTTATAGTTGTGTGTGTGTAAACTAAAGTCTTTGAAAATGTAATAAGTTTTACGAAACGCGTTCAAGTGTCGCGTCAGACTAGAAATAAAAATGAATTTTGGAGAATTGATTTTTCAGTTACCATCAACAGTGAAAAGAAATATAAGAAACATTGAGAAAATTCGTGTTAGAATTATTAATCTTACTTTTTCGGTCATATTTAATAATATATGTCTACAGGAAAGACTGCTACCAAATTATACTAATATGTGTGTATATCACGAAAATAAACACGTGATTAAGAATGTGACAATGTCAGACCACGGAGGAAAAATGAAACAGGAAATTTCCTTAAGTACTTTCGTATATTAAATACATCTTCAGAAGGTCACCAGCACACAGAAGGTCACTACACCTTCTGAAGATGTATTTAATATACGAAAGTACTTAAGGAAATTTCCTGTTTCATTTTTCCTCCGTGGTCTGACATTGTCATATACTAATATATATATATATATTAGTATATATTAGTTATTCATATATATATTAGTTATTCCATGGGCATTTCTATTTGGATAAGTAGGCTTAGAAGTTGTAGCTCAGCTCCTCCTCCTGTAGGGGAAGTTGTCAGGGGTTCAGGGGAAGGTGAGGTGGGGCAAAAAGTGCTTAAGTCTTGCCCAGGCCTGTTTGGGACAGGAAGAAGTCCTGAGGGTTGGGAGGGAGGGGGGCAAGGAGTGCTTGGGGTTGGGGGGCAGGGATTGCTTGGGGTGAGGGCACGCCCTCCTGTGGTGTAGTTAACAGGGGTTTGGGGGGAGGCAGGGTGGGGGATGGTGGGCCTGGGTCTTGAGGCAGGAAGACCAGGGGATGGGAAGGGAGAGGATACTCGAGGTAAGAGGGAAGGGAGGATTTGGGTGATATGGCGGGCATTGTGTATGGGCAAGGAGGGATTTGAGCTAGGGGTGGAGGGGTGCCATATGGGGTGGTCGGCTGGGATGTTGCATTCCCTTCTGGGGTTCCTGAATTGCTGGATTGGGGTTCCCCACTCCCCTCTGGGAGTGCAGGGATGGAGGCTGATCCCCTGGCTCCCTTCCCTCTCCCTACACCTTTCCCTAGTATCTGCTGCCCTTATTATCTCGTCCCTGGTCATGTCCCTCTGAAGGAATACCTCTCTGTAATTCACTTTTCAGTTTGTTCTTCTTTTCTAGGAGACTCTTTGGTGGCCTCGTTCCTGAATACTATCTTGATCAATATTTTTTTGTCTTTGTTGTATTGGCCAATCCGGAAGAAACATTTCTATGTCTCGTTCAGCCCCTTCCATTCCTATCTCCTTTAGTATCCCTGACACTGCAGCTTTGTCCTTAGTCCTCCAATTTTCCCTTGTGGCCCCTTCTTATTCCTTAACACCTATCACTACTACAGCTCTTCTCCTTCCCATTAGCTGGCTCGTGCATCTAGCTGCCTCCTGTGAGGTTACTGCTTTCATTACAACTTCCTTGACTGTGGACATGGCATCTTGGCTCTTCAGTATTTCAGCAAAGGTGGCCCCCATTGTAGCGGTCTCTGCTACTGCTACATCCCCTGTTACCTGGGCCAGAGTCTGAGGAGGGCCTGTTTTTAGTTTTTTTATCTCCTCTTGTGTTGCACTTAGTTCCGTCTGAAGTTTACTTATAGTTTCCTTCATGTCCTTCATTTCCTCCCTGATTTCCCTCCATGCCTGAGCAATAATTTCCACGTATGGGTCTTCCTGTTTCTCTCCACCAACTTTTTCTTACCATCCTCCTTGACCTGTGTGTGTGTGTGTGTGTGTGTGTGTGTGTGTGTGTGTGTGTGTGTGTGTGCGTGTGTGTGTGTATGTGTGTTTGTGTGTAATTACCTAAGTGTAGTTACAGGATGAGAGCTACGCTCGTGGTGTCCCGTCTTCCCAGCACTCTTTGTCATATAACGCTTTGAAACTACTGACGGTCTTGGCCTCCACCACCTTCTCCCCTAACTTGTTCCAACCGTCTACCACTCTGTTTGCGAAAGTGAATTTTCTTATATTTCTTCGGCATCTGTGTTTAGCTAGTTTATATCTATGACCTCTTGTTCTTAACGTTCCAGGTCTCAAGAAATCTTCCTTATCGATTTTATCAATTCCTGTTACTATTTTGTATGTAGTGATCATATCACCTCTTTTTTTCTGTCTTCTAGTTTTGGCATATTTAATGCCTCTAACCTCTCCTCGTAGCTCTTGCCCTTCAGTTCTGTAAGCCACTTAGTAGCATGTCTTTGCACCTTTTCCAGTTTGTTGATGTGCTTCTTAAGATATGGGCACCACACAACTGCTGCATATTCTAGCTTTGGCCTAACAAAAGTTGTGAACAATTTCTTTAGTATATAGCCATCCATGTATTTAAAAGCAATTCTGAAGTTAGAAAGCGTGGCATAGGCTCCTCGCACAATATTCTTTATGTGGTCCTCAGGTGATAGTTTTTTATCTAGAACCACCCCTAGATCTCTTTCTTTATCAGAATTCTTTAAAGATTTCTCACATAATATATAAGTTGTGTGGGGTCTATGTTCTCCTATTCCACATTCCATAACATGGCATTTATTAACATTAAATTCCATTTGCCAAGTGGCGCTCCATGTACTTATTTTGTCCAGGTCTTCTTGAAGGGCATGCCAATCATCTAAGTTTCTTATCCTTCCTATTATCTTAGCATCATCAGCAAACATGTTCATATAATTCTGTATACCAACTGGTAGATCATTTATGTAGACAATAAACATCACTGGTGCAAGAACTGAACCCTGTGGTACTCCACTTGTGACATTTCTCCAGTCCGATACATTGCCTCTGATCACAGCCCTCATTTTTCTATCAGTCAGAAAATTTTTCATCCATGTTAGAAGCGTACCTGTCACTCCTCCAATATTTTCCAGTTAAATACACACACACACACACACACACACACTAGTGTGTGTGTGTGTGTGTGTGTGTGTGTCTGTGTGTGTTTTTGGGTGTAGTGAGTGAGTGTGTGTTTAATGGGTGTGCATATATGTGTGAGCGTGTGTGTGTGAAAGTGGGTGTTTATGGGTGTGTGTGTTTATGGGTATATGTGTGTGTGTGTAGTGGGTGAATGTGTGTAGTGGATGTGTCTGTGTGTGTGTGTGTACTCACCTAATTGTACTCACCTAATTGTGCTGGCGGGGGTTGAGTTTTGACTCGTTGGTCCTACCGCTCAATCGTCAATCAACTGGTGTACAGATTCCTGAAGGTGTGTGTGTGTGTGTGAGAGAGAGAGAGAGAGAGAGAGAGAGAGAGATGGGTGAGGGAGATAGTACTCGCCTAATTGTGCTTGCGGGGGTTGAGCTCTGTCTCTTTGATCCCGCCTGTCAACTGTCAATCAACTGGTGTACAGATTTCTGAAGTGTGTGAGTGAGTGTGTCTGAATGTGAGTGTGGGAGTGTGTGAGGGATTGTGGGAGAAGACGAGGGAGTTTATTTTGTAGTTAGGAGGATGGAGAGGCATAGGTGAAGGGAAGTATAGAAGTGGGAAATACAGTGAGAGGTATGAAAGCAGGCGGGCTGTCCGCCTTGCTGACACAATGTGTGGGTGTTGGCAGCTAAGCTAAGCTGGCTCCCTCTTGTCAGGGAGCTGTGAGTGTGTGAGAGGTTCTTCACATGTGTTTCACCATATATGGATGTCTATAGATGTGTAGCATTCATATGTACACACTCCGATGTTTCCACACATGTTATTTTGTTCAAGGCTATTTATTTTATTATTATTTATTGATTTATTCATACATACACATATATATACACATTTATTTAAATATGCAGATACATACACATATACATACTCAATTTTTACTAATTATTGGGGGAAGGATTTCTGGTCGGCAATTCACCTGGGAATTATGTACAGTGGGGCGGCGTTTTCATCTAGTAAATCGAGGCTCTTGGGCCACCAGCTGTGGGAGTGGGGCGTCTCGTCTTTGGCCACCAGCTGTGGGAGTGGGGCCACCACTATATATATATATATATATATATATATATATATATATATATATATATATATATATATATATATATATATATATATATATATATATATATATATATATATATATATATATATATATATATATATATATATATATATGTTATTGCATTCATATGCTGATTTTCCTTGTACATGTTTATAGATATATATATTCTCTTGCTGATAGTGCAACATTGTATTATAAGACTTGATCTACTTGAGGAGGTTGATAATATTAGGTGGTGAATCAGGAGATAGGATACCACTTGATAAGTTGATGATAGAGTTCTGATGGTGTTGGAGTGCAACCTGACTGAAATAGTATAGAGTGTAGGATTCCTTATTATTATTATATGTGCATGTATTGTATATGTGCTTTGTCCAGTAAATGTATTGAAATTTGCTGGTGTTTGCCCTTGTTCTAGTGAGGCTTCCCTGGAAATAGTAAGGAAAGAGAGAGAGAGAGAGAAAGAACCAAGAACCACCGCTGTGGACAGGGTAGGACGGAAAACTAATAAGTCAAAGGGGATTGAAGACATCATATCACGTAAGGAGAGAGTGGGGAGTCACAGTGGCTCGAGTGGGTGTGTGCATGTGACAACGAGGGTAAGTATTGGAGCCGCATCCCCTAAAAGTGTGACGTCGAGCCCCTCTCCAAGAGCCAGAAGCGCCTAGTGTGATCTCCTAGTGAAGTATAAGCACTCTACCGAGTTGTGGGTTGGGTTGTCCGTAAAGAAGGAACAACAAAGACAACACCACCAACCCACACTATAATACTGTGGAGTTAGGTGAGATCCACTACAGCTCTTACTTTTGGGTGTGGTGAGAACCACTACAACAGTGAGTGTTAGGTGTTGCGAGAACCACTTCAGCAGTGAGGGTTGGGTGTGTTGAGTCACTACAGCACTGAGTGTTGGGTGTGGTGAGTCCCAACAACAATGAGTGTTGGGTTTGGTGAGTCACTACAGTAGTGAGTGTTGGTTATAGTGAGTCACTATAGCAGTGTGCGATGGTTTTGGTGAGTCACTACAGATGTGAGTGTTCGTCCAACTGCTAAGAAATGTTAAAAAACAGAGATAAGGAAGGCAAAAAGAGAGTATGAAGTTTGTATATCAGGGCAAGCAAAGAGAAATCCTAATTTTTTTCAGTTATTTCGAACAACGGTTAGGGAATGGATAGGTACATTAAAAACTGAGAAATGTCAGCTAACTGATAATGCGAAGAGATGAGTAGTATTTTTAATAAAAATTTTATCTTCGTATTTACTAAAGAAGAGCTGAACATTATGCTTTTAGCCTAACATGTCTATGTGGGTGGGTAAGAGGACAGGTTGACTAATTTAGTAGTTACCAGGGAGGATGATAATAAACAAATAGTGAAACTCAAGCAAAACAAATCCCCAAGGCGGACGAAGTGTTTGCCAGGTTGCTTAGTGTGAGATTACCCTTTTTAGAGGTGAATAGGTTACAAGAAACCTCAGTCAGGAAAGGACTGAACTAGTATCAAACATATGCTAAGGGCAGATTATACTTTAATGACTGACCAGGGATGCATAGAGCAGCTGCAGGAGTCCAAATCCTTGGCACTCCTTATAGCACATATACAATACATGCACATATAATAATAATAAGGAATCCTACACTCTATACTATTTCAGTCAGGTTGCACTCCAACACCATCAGAACTCTATCATCAACTTATCAAGTGGTATCCTATCTCCTGATTCACCACCTAATATTATCAACCTCCTCAAGTAGATCAAGTCTTATAATACAATGTTGCACTATCAGCAAGAGAATATATATATATATATATATATATATATATATATATATATATATATATATATATAAACACTCCTCGCCACAAGAATGCAAATAATCACCCACCTCTCACTGCGTCTTACACGCTAATGACAACCAAACACTCTATCACCTCCCTACAAGTAATCATTTAGAACTTCCCTTCCACATCTGGAAGTTCACTACCCTGATATCCTCAGGTTCTTCCGGGCTTAACTACCAGGATCCTCTGCAGCACTTCTTGGTTGCTACACCATGAAGTCTTCCTTGAGGACTTCGGTGCTTCACCCTTCTGCTAGGGTCCTCCACAGCTCTCCTGGCTGCTACACCATGAAGTTTCCTCGAGCAACTATGGCGCTTCACCACCTCTACAGAAGCACGTGACACTCCTCTTCCCTGCTTCTCCTCACAGCTCAAGGTCCTCTCCTCCACTACCTTGGAGTCTCATCAACTACTCCCTCTGTGCTGGCTTCGAAGTTCTCAGCAACTGCTTCCCCAAAGACAAACCTGCAACCCATTGACACGCCAATAAAAATGTTTCCTTATAAACACATAGACGAAATAATCCACACAATATGGTTGCATCCAACATCTATCTGCTCTCTACATGCAGTGAGAGTGGACTCCCCCGTTGGGCTGGTCCATGCTCCGCCTTGCCCAGCGGGCGGCCCCTCAACTCTGGGAGGGTCCTCCGCCACCAGTCAGTTTGCCTCAGGTGGTCGACGGGAGAGGATGTGCTGCTCATCCCTCCAGCTGTCTCTCTCATCTCCGTCCTCTCATTTAGGCTTCCTGCTTTACCAAAACGTATCTAACTTATCAATAAACATTCGCTACTGTCGCTGGGCACACAACCAACTACAAGCAATCACTATGAATTGGCTTAAATCGTGCTTACCACAGATTGTCTGGTCGAGGGCGATCCTCCCTCTGACTGAGGCTGGTCAGGGCGCTCCCACGGCCCACGATAATGTCTCTGGGCGGCTTAATAAACACTCCTCGCCGTCCAGGACTTGAGACCACACGTCCCCAGCTCTATTCCACAGCTGAAACGTCTGCACACTTCTCTTCTCTTGGAGATATATCACTAGGGGTTCCCTTCTGATGGGAGCTCAAACGGAGCGTGGCTTACCCCTGCGATGTCTGGCACTCAAATAAGGTCAAAGCCCTCCAGAAGCGAGCCTCACGCCTCTAGCAAAACAACCACATCTCCTAACCAGTCATTTATCTATTTTCTTATTCACTGCCCATAATCTCAAATTGTTCATCATATCCAACCAACTATTTTACATCTGTATCTTCACCTCTGTATTTCCTGGATATTCTAGTTAGGTCAGGCTTGATAGAATAATTCTCAAAGGGGAGACTCGTTTTTTGGCTACCTGGGATCATAACAAGTCACTGCTGTAGCGACTCAAACACAACACATACTGATGCAGTGGTTCTTACCACACCCAACACTGACTGCTGTAGTGACTCACCACACCAAACACTGACTGATGTAGAGACTCACCTCACTCAACATTGACTGATGTAGAGACTCACCACACCCAACACTGACTGATGTAGAGACTCACCACACCCAACATTGACTGATGTAGAGACTCACCACACCCAACACTGACTGATGTAGAGACTCACCACACCCAACACTGACTGATGTAGAGACTCACCACAACCAACACTCACTGCTGTAGTGGCTATTATAATACCCAACACTCACATCTGCAGTGATTCACCACTTCCAACACTCCCTGCTGTAGCGACTCACCACACCCAACACTCCCTGCTGTAGTGACTCACCACACCACATACTCCCTGCTGTAGTCACCCACCACACCCAACACTCACTGTTGTAGTGATTCATCATACTCATCACTCACTGCTGTAGTGACTCACCACACCCAATGTTGGAAAGTTTCCAACACTAATACATGTATTAGTGTATTACACTATGATGATGTATTACAATACAATATCTTGTATTGTAATACATCTTCATTGTATGAACCATAGTAATTATTAACACTACTAATATGTAGAATTAATTCAATTAACGTTCCCATAGTAAGGCATAATTTAGCCAGAAAATTCCCAGCCATCATGACGCCAAGCGTCGATTGCAGACTTAAACATGAAGTCTCCCACACATGTTGGAGAAATATAGAGTTCAGTTAATAACTCTTTCTTTCTAAAAATTATTGTTCTTTATGAAAGAAATAATGATTTTGCATGTTTATGCATACTGAGCTCGAGTATTTACCCAAATTAATTATTCCAATAAAATATTACTGTGGCGTAAAATAAAAACACGTCAACCCTTCTCTTTCAATTTGTGCAATGTTAATTAGATCAATTGCCTTACGAGAAAAGGTATTATTATCCAATATATTAATTGGGGGTGATAGTTCAAATTGTACTCCTTCAGTTCCCCAAATAATTAATAGTAAACCGAAATGGTTTATGTCCGGAATCGCTGTGAGCGTCTCTGTGCATGCGTGATCGGGCGTGGTGGCGGGTCGACGGCTAGCAGCCGTGGAGTGAGGACGTTTACCGACCCTCTGTGGCTGTTGTGGGAACCGACCTGTGAGATTTATATTTATTTAATTTATATGAATTTATATTTACGTTAATTTATATACTTCGATAGCAATTTGTATAATGATAAGTGGACTGTATTTCTGCAATAATCTCATAATCTCACAAATCGATCCTCTGCACATTAGGGGGGTGTTTATATTAATTGAATATATATGCAGCCAATCAAACTACAGTAATAGACTACATACATTGAAGAGGTTCCTTATCTTATTTGTACAGCAGGTATAACCAGGATGTAGACCACATTTTCCCTCTTTGAGGTAGCATCCACGTGCTGGTAACTGATGCACAAACATGCTTCCTCGTCTTGACCTGTTAAAAGGGCGCTAGCTGTGAAGCCAGAAACCTAGTATATGACAGGTATTTCAGAGAAACATTGTACATGGAACAATAAAGACCTGGCTTAATTACCTTTAGTTTGAGGCTATGTCGTGCTCTAACTGGATCACCCTATATCCTGACATTAATGGTCATAAATGAATGATAAACGGGTTTCGGATAGACACTTAACTTGAATTTGTAGACAGCGTGTTGATAATGGTACACCTTTGGTTTCCATAACACTACGTCCAAGTAAAATTAACAGGAGCCGAATTTGCTCCCGTGTGAGCCTCTGGTCTAGTATCAAACAATGGCTGCCCTCCTTCCTCCCTGATGCCTGGCTTACATTGTCCAGATTTCAGAAAGTGATAGAAGGGTCACATTTACTCTACTTTAATATTGATAATTAAGTTAATTTATATAAGATGTTTTTATGATGGTAAAGTCCAAAGACTAATGTATTTAAGAATAATTCCCACCATAATAGGTGGTGAATTATAATAGTATGTGGTGATGATATCCCATTTTCTTTAAACGGTAATTCCACTACAAGTTACGTTTTCTATGGGTAACTTGTTTATACAACACAGCTATTATCTGTATGATATATTAAATGGTGTCGGATTTTCCGACATAATTCCCCAGGGGGCTGCTCACGGGTCGAAGTCCTCTTAGAACAGACGAACACCGATACTCCTCCTTCGAATTATTTGATTAATTTGCTGTTAGTAGTTAGTAATCACACATTTGTGCGTCTGTTCGTACAGGACGGATGTCCCGTACTAGAGTTGCAGGGGTTAGAAGTTTAATGCGATTTCATTTCCCTGTCAACTCTTGAAAGGCTAATATTCAAGCCTTATTACATATTATTTAACCCAGAAGACTGAATGTGATCAAGTACTACAGTCAAGTATGATTCAGGGACTGCAGTGAGATCAGTGACTTTAGATATAACTTGAAGTTTGTTCAGGTAACTAGTCACTGATATATAAACACTGAGGCCCATGGAATACATCTTGATTAAATAATAAATGTATCAAATCAGTCATCAGATTTATTAGGGTTTAATTTAGTTAATTGATTCAGAAGATTGAATAGCTCATCATTAAAGTAAAGTATGGTTCTGAGACTGCAGTGGGTTCAGTGACATTGGTCGCAGTGACTTGTAGCTGTTTAAGCTACTGTTCACTGATTTGCCACTGAGGCCTCATGAACTCATCTTCAGCTTTAAATGATGATACTAACATCAACCTCTGTTGGTATAGTCAGCTGTAATCTCCTTAGTATAATGCTACTGGAGAAATATAATCAGCTGACAAATTTAGATTTCTATTGGTATTGTTTATCTGCAGGCATAGGTCTCCTCAGGCTTGATACTGGGCCTGAGAGTAATTTACCTCCTGCAGAGTTTAACATGGTTATGCCCTGATATTTAGTAGGGCTACCGATGAATCGATGGCAATAGTCTGTCCCTACAAGGAGACCGAAGTCAGTGAGGTGATCAGACTTAATATTATCTGCCAATTTTATTCCTCTATTTCTCAGGAATTTGGCTGTTGCTCTCAGACCTTGAACTTGTAGGTCAACTGGTATTTTGTCCACCACAATGGCTTGTACTCGACAGACGTACCTGCCTAAACGTACTGATGGTTGTACCACCTGGTAGACTTGAGGTCCTGCATCTGTTACAAACCCTGAGATGTTGAATGACGTCTGGGCTACAGGCCTTAATTGTAATTCATCTGCCAACCTTTTAGTGATGTATGTTCTCTGGGATCCTTGGTCAAACAACCCTCGGGTATGGACCTTGGCCCTCTTATTCAGGATGGTAATTTGGGCAGTAGGCAAAGTCGTATTACCTTTAGACTTTGCCGATTGGACACTCTTTGTTTGTTGCACCTTGCAGTACTGTACTGTGGTGGGAATGCTATCTTCCACCTTGGGGTTTGGAGACGTTGTTTTGGTGTCTCTGCACAATGCTGCATGGTGCTGACCTTTGTTACACCTATTACAGGTGTGTAATTGGGTATCACAGTCGTTGATGTTATGTTTTCTGAGGCACCTCGTGCAATGTTGCAAATCTTTGAGTCGCTCAACACGGGCGTCACTATCAGGAAAATTAGAGCAGTGGTACATTGAATGTTTCTCATTGCAGAACAAACATGTTCCATAGCTTCCAGTACCCTTTGGTGTCACGTTTTTGGGTGACACAGTAACTATAGGCTTGAAGGGTCCCACTGCATATACGCCCACACTGCTACTGTTCCACTTTGGTGTTGAATTATATTGTCTAGATTGATTTGGAGTACCTTTGGTACTCTGTGGTTTACTATTATTAGTTTCTGAGGGTTTACTTGGTGGTTTTAATTTGTCATGTGTTCGTAATTGATGAACTACTGACTTTAAACCTTCAGATATTTCATTCATGGATAAGATACTTTTATTGTAATGAGCACTCATTTGTCTCAATATGTCCCTAGGTATTTTCTCCTGGACAATTATTTTCAAGACCCACTCAGTCCCGTTTGTATCTGCTGTCAGGCTGAGGGCATTGATCAATGATTCTATCTCCAGCTTGAAGACTTGGAGTGAATCAGCTGAAGCCTCCGGTGGGGGTAAATGCAACAGCTCATGAACTAAATGTGATGTTCTTACTTCTGGATCAGCATAATTATCCTTGAGGAGTTTTACTGCCAGATCATAGCCGTCATTAGTTAGTCTCAGATGGGATACTACTGTTTTAGCCTCACCTGATAATTGGCCTTGCAAATAAGAGAATTTACTACTCTTTGGTAAAGATTGTTTTGAGTCTACAAGGTCAACGAATTTGTTCCAAAATTCGTCCCAATCTTCATCATCTTTTCCTGAGAAAGTGGGTAAATTAATTGGAGGGAGTCGAGCTTCTGCTTGACTCGTATTAGATGCAACTGTTGCTGTTGTTGCTGTTGCCTTGTTCTGGGCAATTAATTTGACATAAGGCTGTAATGTGGCCTGAGTGTGATCTTCATAATTCGCAAGATCAACCATAATGTCGTCTATTTCTGTTTCTGATAAATTGGTGTTGGCAAGTTCAGCCACATATGTTGCTATTTGACATTTGATTTGCTCAAATTTACCTGCAGCTGCTTGATAATAGCTTTCCAGGTCAGCATAATCAACTGGTGATTGTTGTGACAAATCTTCACATTTCTTGATCTGTCTTGTTAAGTGGCCTTTAAGACCTGCAAGGGTACTTTTCATTCTCCCTGCATTATCCATACTGGCTAGTTGGTGAAGCCTTGTGGGGCTTGTACTTGGGCTGCTCATAATACTAAACAAGCTCTAATGGTAGCCTAGGGTAAAATGCACTCACTAGGCAATAATCCTACCTCTACTAGAGGTTAGCACTTAAAATTAATACACATTATATATATACAATCATACACACTAATGATTTGAGTGATAAACCAGTGTCACTGTAAGTACCTTTAGGTTAGCTCTTCTATATCACCCTAGGATGGTAGAGACACTAATTAATCACTCAAAGGTGTAATGATCATAAGTAAATTATTATATATACAACTCAACCCGAGTTGATAAAAATTACACCCAAAATAGGGTCTGGACCATTCATTAATGGTGTTAGGTTGATCAATATAGTACAACTGACTATGGTAATAATGGGACTAGGATGAGCAATATTAGTTCAACTAGTCATATCCTACCCTGTTGTGGGTTGGCAATTAGTAAATATTATACTGTGATCACTAGTGCAATATATATTAAATAATTCTCTATTTTGAAGAAATAATATACACAATTATTGATAATAGCCTCTTAATTAGCCTCTATGAAACTTCTAATATTATCTAGAAGTATTAAATATTATTGGTGACCTCACGAAATAAACTCCACAAAATTCGTAGATAATCTCTCGCGAAATGTAACACCACAAAATCCGTGAACAATCTTGCGAGGACACAGCCACTAATTTGGCTGGCTTCTATATTAGCGCTGTCATTTCACAGAATAACACGCCACCAAATCTCTGTGGGTGTGCATGAAACCGCTGACGAAGCTGATCTGAACTGAGCGGGGCTCGTGAACTCGCAGGAGTCAACGCCGCCGTCATTGACTGCTGGCTTTGTTTAAATAACACTGCACTAGTATATTTAATGAATCCACTGGTTAACTGGTTCATCCGGTACTAAGATGACCAAATGTGGGTTCAAAGGATCAAATAATCCGTCATCCGGTTCGAAGATGACCAAATAATGTGGGAACCGACCTGTGAGATTTATATTTATTTAATTTATATGAATTTATATTTACGTTAATTTATATACTTCGATAGCAATTTGTATAATGATAAGTGGACTGTATTTCTGCAATAATCTCATAATCTCACAAATCGATCCTCTACACATTAGGGGGGTGTTTATATTAATTGAATATATATGCAGCCAATCAAACTACAGTAATAGACTACATACATTGAAGAGGTTCCTTATCTTATTTGTACAGCAGGTATAACCAGGATGTAGACCACATTTTCCCTCTTTGAGGTAGCTTCCACGTGCTGGTAACTGATGCACAAACATGCTTCCTCGTCTTGACCTGTTAAAAGGGCGCTAGCTGTGAAGCCAGAAACCTAGTATATGACAGGTATTTCAGAGAAACATTGTACATGGAACAATAAAGACCTGGCTTAATTACCTTTAGTTTGAGGCTATGTCGTGCTCTAACTGGATCACCCTATATCCTGACATTAATGGTCATAAATGAATGATAAACGGGTTTCGGATAGACACTTAACTTGAATTTGTAGACAGCGTGTTGATAATGGTACACCTTTGGTTTCCATAACACTACGTCCAAGTAAAATTAACAGGAGCCGAATTTGCTCCCGTGTGAGCCTCTGGTCTAGTATCAAACAATGGCTGCCCTCCTTCCTCCCTGATGCCTGGCTTACATTGTCCAGATTTCAGAAAGTGATAGAAGGGTCACATTTACTCTACTTTAATATTGATAATTAAGTTAATTTATATAAGATGTTTTTATGATGGTAAAGTCCAAAGACTAATGTATTTAAGAATAATTCCCACCATAATAGGTGGTGAATTATAATAGTATGTGGTGATGGTATCCCATTTTCTTTAAACGGTAATTCCACTACAAGTTACGTTTTCTATGGGTAACTTGTTTATACAACACAGCTATTATCTGTATGATATATTAAATGGTGTCGGATTTTCCGACAGCTGTTGGGGTTGTTTGCTGTTTTGGTCGCCAGGTGGTGTGGACGTCTCAGCCCTCCCAGTTTTGTTGCCTGCCTGGCTGCGTTGACGGGGCGGTTCTGACATGGGGGGCCATCTTCCTCCTGTTCAGCGTGTGAACTCCGTGGGCCTTGAGTTCACTTGTAAGGCTGGTTATATACCATCGAGATGGTGATGTGTGACATGCTTCGTATCCCGGTGGAAGCTATCTACGGTGTGGAGCTAGTTATGGCCCACCGGGTTGTTATTAAGTTCGTGGTGGAGGAGGAGTACCGGGACTTCCTCCGTCGGTACAGGGGCCGTACGTTGCCGTTGCCAGATGATGCCGGCTCTGTGGCGATTTCGGACTGCAGTGGTGCCCTGACTTTTGTCAGTGTCCATGGTGCACCCCTGGAGTTCCCTGATGACCTCCTCTGGCGTTACTTCGGGGGGTTTGGTACTGTTGTCAGCGTGCGGGTGAACACGCTCATCTCAGGGCGGTATGCTGGGAGGCGAACAAACATTTGCACGTTGGGGATGCGCCTGCGTTCGGATATACCTTCTTCTGTCCGGCTTATGGGATACTACATCCGGGTGTATTATGCCCAGGAGCCTCGTACCTGTTTCCGATGTTGCCTGTTGGGGCATCAGGCTGCCGGGTGCATTGAGGCCCCAGCTGCTCCTGTCAACTTGTTCCGAGACGAGGATTTTCTGCCGCTCCCACTGGAGGCAGTCTCCGGTGATGATGATGAGGAGGTGCACGTCCCATTTGCTGCTGCAGCTGCCCCGGCGGCGCCTGACGTTCCTCCGGTTGTTGCCGTCCCTCCTTCAAGTATTGCGGTACCGTCGGTTGGTCTGCCTGATCCTGTCGCTGTCCCAGCTGCTCCAGTGGGCCTTCCCGGAGCTCCCTGTGTGACGTCGCTGTCTTCTCCCTCGTCTTCTGATGCTGCGCCTGGCCCTGTGTTCGTGACTCGGGTCCCGGATGTGCTGGGTGCTGGGGTGGCTGCAGAGCCTCCTGCTGTGTGTGGCATGGTTCCCCCTGTGGTAGAGGCTGCTGCCGTTCTGTGTCGGGCGTTAGTTCCTCCGGCTCGTGGTACCCGTGTTTCTGGGTCACTTACCGGCTCTGACGATATCAGGCAGGTGTCCAAACGTTCCCGGCGTTCGTCTTCTGCCTGGGCCGACGTTGGTGACTTCAGTGACTGCGGGTCTTTGGGTATTGATGGCGTGGATACGGATATGTCGATGTCTCCGCGGTTCGTGGGCGCGGAGGTCCATGTGCTTCTGGTGCTGGTGCCTGTGTCTCGGACATGCCTTCGGTTTTTTCTCCACCAGGGGGATTCTCTGCAGTGGGGGGTGGTGGCTTCCGCTGCCAGGGATGGTGTGGACTCTGGTGCTGGGCGTGGCCTAGTGGTGATGTTATGGAAGGATGCGCGCCGTCCGGGTTCCCTGCTGTCGTCTGGTGGTGTGCCCGGGGGCCGCGGGTACCCCTGTTGTGCGGGTGCGCGTTGGGGCCCTGGGGGACGTGTTGCCGGCGTCTGTGATGCCGTCGGGTCACTGGTCGAAGATTGCCGAGTTACTGCTGTCTGACGGACCGGAGTACTTTCATGGTGAGCAAGTTCCCTTCCTGTGGGGGCGAGTAGCGACTTCTCACGTCATCAGTACTACCATCTGGGTCCCCAGTTTGCAGGTGTTTGTTGCCCCGGTTCCGGATGTTATGGCATCCCCGGTGGATGGACGGGATCCTTTGCAATGGGTGTTCTGGGAGGCGTTCAATGTACGGTTCCCGGGCAAGTATGTGGTCTGATTTCCTGTGTATTTGCTCTATGACATGCTGTGTGCCCCTCTAGCTGTTTGTTTGCCCTGTTCTATTCTGTGCTTCTGCCTCTCCCTTCGTGCGTTTCTTTGCCGTGTGGCATATTAGTTTCTAGTGCTTGGCGTCACTCGTTTCGCGTTTTGGCTTGGCGTTTCGCCTTTCCTGGCTTCGCGATTCATCCTTCACGGGTACGCCAGGGCGCATTCAATCCCCCGATCGTCGTCGCCCCTAACTCAACAACAACCACAACAACACCGGGCGTGGTGGCAGGAAGGAGGCCTGCTTCAAGCACAGTGTCGCGTGGGGCACATATGCCTCCACAGACGGGAGCCATTTAAGATGATCACGTGGTCTACAGTACTCAAACTGTTTAATTATGCGTCAACAAAGATAGTCACGGTCCGTAATCACACGTTCACAGCAGTGAACATCAGGGACTGGCAGACGCGATATCGGCAGGCTTTAGTGTTCCAACACGCTCACGTTAAGTATACCTTTTGGTTTGATGCATCATTCTAGATTGTGTATTTGTGGGTAGCCTGTCGTTAAGTTGTGTGAAGACCACCAATACAGTGTTAGTTTCTATCAGTTTTGAATTCCAATTTCAATGAATATTGGAATAATTTATAGCCAAGTCAAATGCTATTCAAATTTCCCTGATTACAGCGTGTAGACGAGGATGAACCAAGTATTTCCTCCTTCACCTACGGTGTTCACCACTGGTGCTTCTTCCTTATTGGGACTTTGTGATCACGAGGACGAGTAGCGAAAAGGACTTGACTAATGCTATTATTAATTTCTATATATATTTCTATATATGCTGATCAAGAGGAATAATATAATTGAGTACTGAGCACTAATTTACTGCTCAGTACTCAATAAGTTTGCATATATTATTTCTTAGGATTTAATAATCTTTCAATATAATAATCATTTAATATTTTATGATCCTATAGAATCTACATCCTAATTAATACTCTTACTTTTCTAACCTCATTAATGAACTGGTGACGAACCACACTGATTCCTGGATATATATGAACTTTTAGAAATACCCCCAATGTTGATATTTGAGGTTTTTAACTTTAATGAATTAATAATACAGTCCATTCATTCTCTTTATGTGATTGTTAAATAATTTAACATACATAGGCACTGGTTCTATAGTGTCAGTCTTATAATCACTTTTATTTGTTTTCCCTCTTTTCTTAAAAGTGGGTGGTCCATCGATTTATATAAAATTCTCATAATTAAATAATTCCATATTTGAGTCAAAGTCCAGATACCCAACGCCCAATACTCTCTGCTGTAGTGACTCACCACACCCAACACTCTCTACTGTAGTGACTCACCACACCCAACACTCTCTACTGTAGTGACTCACCACACCCAACACTCTCTGCTGTAGTGACTCACCACACCCAACACTCTCTACTGTAGTGACTCACCACACCCAACACTCTCTGCTGTAGTGACTCACCACACCCAACACTCTCTACTGTAGTGACTCACCACACCCAACACTCTCTACTGTAGTGACTCACCACACCCAACACTCTCTGCTGTAGTGACTCACCACACCCAACACTCTCTACTGTAGTGACTCACCACACCCAACACTCTCTGCTGTAGTGACTCACCACACCCAACACTCTCTACTGTAGTGACTCACCACACCCAACACTCTCTTCTGTAGTGACTCACCACACCCAACACTCTCTTCTGTAGTGACTCACCACACCCAACACTCTCTACTGTAGTGACTCACCACACCCAACACTCTCTGCTGTAGTGACTCACCACACCCAACACTCTCTACTGTAGTGACTCACCACACCCAACACTCTCTGCTGTAGTGACTCACCACACCCAACACTCTCTACTGTAGTGACTCACCACACCCAACACTCTCTTCTGTATTGACTCAAACACCTAACACATAATGTTGTAGTGACTCAGTACACCCAACAGTCACTGCTGTAGTGATTCTCACATCCAACACTCACTGCTGTAGTGACTAACCACACCCAACTGTCACTGCTGAAGTGGCTCTCAACACACCCAACACTTAGTGCTGTAGTAACTCACCATACTCAACACTCACTGTTGTAGTGTCTCAGCAAACCTAACACTCACTGCTGCAGAGACTAACCACACCCAATAGTCACTGCTGTATTGGCTCTCACTGCACCCAACAGTTACCGCTTTGGCAGTTCTCAACACTCCCAACTGTCAATGTTCTAATGGTTCTCATCACTCCTAACACTCACTGCTGTTGTGGTTCTCACCACACCCAACAGTCACTGCTGTATTTTTCATTACACCCCTACAATCACTGTTGTGGTGCATCTAATGACACTTAACAATCACTGCTGTAGTAACTCACCATACCCAACACTCACTGCTGTAGCGACTCACCACATCCAACACTTACTGCTTTATTTGTTCTCACCACACCCAACACTCACTGTTGTAGTGACTCATCACACCCACCTCTCAATGCTCTAGTGACTAACTACACCCAACATTCGCTGCTGTAGTGACTCACCTCAACTAACAGTCACTGCTGTAGTGGTGTTTTTGTTTCTACACTTCAACTCAGCCACCTTGCACCTAACCTCCCTTTACTTAACTTCAAATGTATTGTGTTTATGGGAGGAAAGTGTTATTTATGCAGTAGACCAACCACCATGAACCTAACCTCTAATACCAGGATCTTTGTACAATGTTTCTTCTTATTCTCAGCCTTGTTTTGTTTTTGTTTGTTTTCACATCAATAAAACGTACCCATCACACCCAAACCTCCATTGTCTAGGGAGGGGGGGGGGGCGTTAATGAAACAATGTGTTACTAATGGGCATTTTTCTCTACAAAAGTTAAACCATCATTAACCTAACCTTATATACACCTGGATCTGAACTCTATTTTACATCATATTTTTCAGAAAAAGTGATATGATTTACTATATCTATACACTTAACAAACCCAATTTTTCCTTGACCTAAGCAATAACTAGGGTGTTTAAACCCCCCTTCCTCACCTCCATATTATACTATACATTTATATATTAGGTTAATGAGAAAATATATTCATTCCCTAAACATATAGTATAATATGGATGTAAGGGTGGGTCTAAAAACCCTAGTTATGGGTTAGATCAAGGGAATATTGGGTTATGTTAATTATATAGATATAGTAAATCATAAAAAAATTTCTGAAAAATTTTCAGATAAGATATTCAAGATTGATTTAAAAATTCGTGTCTGCAAGCTAAATCAACTCCATATGACAAAAGGTTTTGATTTGATGAAGTGAAGTTTCATAAACAGAGAATGACAAAGAAATTAGTGATATCCTAAAAAAAACAGAATAAGGACATGTTTAGCACCTCAATAAACAGCATGGAATTGGAAGATCCGGACAATTTCTTTATGCATGATAATCAAACTCTTGAAAATAGAACTCAATCAATTTTGTCCAAAGGGTTTGGAAAGGATGGGGGAGGGAGAGTGATGGGGAGGTGAAATTCTGGAAGAGGATGTGGGTGTAGTGAGAGAGGAGGTTTGAAAGTTTGGGTGCCTGTCCACCATGGGTTGGCATTGGTGTGGGTAGTTTGTTTGGGTGTGTAGTATGTAAGATTGTCAGTGTATTAACTGGGGTGGTTAGTGTTTGTGGCCTAGCTGGTGTTTGGTAACATTAAAGCCGTTGGAGTTGGCTACCGGAACCTAATCCTAGCAACATCAGGGTAGTTGCACTTCTTGCAGCACAGAAAAGTATATTTTGTTATTGGTTGTTTGTATTTTTATTTATTTTTATTTTTTTATGTATAAATCGGGTCCGAGATGGTTCACTCATCTGGGTCGTCTGGCAGACAACTTACTATTTGAGGTCTCGGGACGGCCTGATCATGGATGTGTCTGATCTCGTTTTGCTGGAGAATGATTCTTCTGGTTCTGTGTGGTGATTCTTGGATCTCGTAGTCACTGTTTGTGTTATTGCTTCAAGGGGTTCTTCGGGATCTGGGAAATACATATGCTTCATGCGATACAGCTGCATTCTGGTCTAGTAGCTGAGCCTGGTGTTCATTGGCATCATGTTGAGTCTCTCATGGATCTGGTCTTTTCTTACCCTGTCTGCCAGCGACAGGCGTGCCACGAAGCAAAGTGGGTTCAATGGGTTTTGGACCCATTGGATCTTATGGATAAAATTAATATAATATAATAATAATAATTCAAATAAACTAACTGGAAACAATATATTGAAAATAAAGAAAATCACTCAGCCTATTAGGCAAATCGTTCCTTGCATAGTAGGCCAAGAAATGCATTCTGGCTACTAGGTAAGACATACTGTATATTAGTATATTTTCGTAGCAATCTTTCTTGTAAACATATGTTGGTGAACATGACCGAAAAAGTAAGATTAATAATTCTAACACGAATTTGTTCAATATTTCTTATGTTTTTCTTTACTGTCGGTGGTAATGAAAATAACAATTCTCCAAAATTAATTTCTTATTATTGGTCTGACGCCTAAACGCGTTTCGTAAATCGTATTACATTTTCAAAGACTTAATTTACACACAAATTCATCGTACTTATACTATATTGGGTGAGGTGATATGGTACAAAAGTTTTGGGTGAGGTGACAAATACAAAACAAAACACAAAACAATGGGTATAACGTGGATATCTGGATATAAGAATGGAAGTAACTGCAGAAGGCCAATTGGCCCATACTTCCTCTAGCAGCTTCCATATTGGTTCGGGGTCTTGAAATGGGTAGAATATAGTTGTGCATTAATTGGCTGTTGATTGCTGGTGTTGACTTTTTGATGTGTAGTGCCTCGCTGATGTCAAGCCCCCTGCTATTGCTGTACCTATCGATGATTTCTGTGTTGTTTGTTAAGATTTGTCTGGTAATGGGCTGGTTGTGAGAAGAGATTATATGTTGTCATGCCTATATACTGAATTCTTAGGGGCTTACAGTCCCCAAGTGGGCATTTAAAGGCATAGACGACGTTGCTCTCCTTCAAAGCGTTCTGCTTGATGGAAGGCCCAACCACTTCTGTATGTGGGTGTGTCTGTATGTGGGTGTGGGTATCTGGCTGATGATTGGCGAAAGTGGCTTTCCAGGCTTGTGGGTCTTGACATTCCCATACACTTAACCAGGTTTGCATTACCCAATAATCTTCAGCAGGTGGAGTCTGTCATAATTTTGTCACCTCACCCAAAACTTTTGTGCCACATCACCTCACCCAAAACGAGTATTAGTAGGAATGTATTTTATGTGTAAACTAAGTCTTTGAAAATGTAATAAGCATTACGAAACGCATTCAGGAGTCAGACTAGAAATAAAGAATGAATTTTGGAGAGTTAATTTATCAATTTCCCTCGACAGTGAAGAAGATTATAAGAAATATTGAGAAGATTCGTGTTAGAATTATTAATCTAACCCTTTCGGTCATATTCAACAACATTATATATATATATATATATATATATATATATATATATATATATATATATATATATATATATATATATATATATATATATATATATATATATATATATATATATATATATATATATATATATATATATATATATATATATATATATATATATATATATATATATATATATATATATATATGTTTCATTGAATATGACCGCATATTCTGTATTTATTATTTTCTGGTTTAGGGCTTCTATCCCTCTAACTATTTTCTTAGCATCAGGGCTTAATTGGAATAGGAGTTCTCCAAAACTCATTTTCGTACTTTTAAGGTGAAGAAAAGAAGTGATTTACTATAGAGTGTATTACACTTATTTGTATAATTTGCACGACGTTTCGAACCTCCATGGTTCATTCTCAAGTGAACAATCTTACAATACTAGTTGATTTTATACCCGCATTAGGTCAGGTGATAATACAATGAAGGTGAAAAACATGGGGGGATACATAAGGAATAAACATAGGGGCTGCAGAAGGCTTATTGGCCCATACGAGGCATCTCCTATCTAAACACAAAGATTAATCCAGTGTAATTGGCCTGTTATGTTGGACATTGTCTTCTGTGTTGGTATCGATATGTTCTTGTCTTGTCCTTACTCTCATGGTGGGTAGAGTAAATAGTTCCGTGATTTGGGTGTTCATGGTAGGTCGCTCTATTCTTATGTGAATTGCCTCAAGAATTTGTAATCTTCTTGAATCTTGGGTTTTATCTATTATGCAAGTATTCTTGTTCAACATTTCTCTTGTTAGAGTAATGTCATGGGCTTGTCTCATGTGATTCCTAGGGGCACCAGATTGAAGATGGCATGTCAAACGCCTCGTCAGCTTGGTCGACGTCATACCTATGTACTTACATTGAAGGTTACATCCTTCGTGGGGGCAAGTGTACATGTATACAACGCTTGACTGCTGTAGAGGGTTCTCCGTCGGCTTCGGGCTGTTTTTGATAAGGAGTTCGGAAGTCTTCTTGGTTTTGTAGAATATTATCAGGTTTATGTTTTGGTTAGGAGTAGTGCATTTTACTCCTTTACGGATTATTTCTTTCATTATTCTTTCCTCTTTTATATGTTCACTGTGCATGGTTGATTTGTAATATAATTTTATTGGGGGTGTTGTGGTTTCTGTTCTAGGTTCTGAATTATACCAACGGTCCAAGTGTCTTCTTATAGCAGCGTTTATTTCCGCGTTGCTATATCCGTTGTTCACCAATACCTGAGTTACTCTTTCAAACTCTCTACTCACGTTGCTCCATTCAGAGCAGTGGGTAAGCGCTCGACGAATATAAGCATTGAGAACACTGGCTTTGTATCTTTGGGGGCACTCACTTCTACCGTTCAGGCATAATCCTATGTTGGTGGGCTTGGTATATACGTTGGTGCTTAAAGAGGTTCCTGTTTTTGTTATTAGTACATCCAAGAATGGCAGACTGTTATTTTCACTATTTTCATGTGTAAATCGGAGTACTGACTCTCTCTCTAGGTGTCTTTTTAGGTCAATTAGTTCATCTGAGTCTTTTACTATTACGAATATGTCATCTACATAACGGCAGTATACAGTTGGTTTTTGTCTGCTACTGAAGACCCTATCTTCGATGGTTCCCATATAAAAATTAGCAAATAAAACTCCTAAGGGGAGCCCATTGCTACTCCGTCTATCTGTAAATACATGTCTCCTTGTGGACTGATGAAAGGGGCTTCCTTTGTACATGCTTCGAGAAGACTTTTCAAGTGTGGCTCAAGTATGTCTAATTTGGGGGTGCTCTCGTCTCTGTATACTCTGTCCAGTATCATTCCTATGGTTGTGTCGACTGGGACGTTGGTAAAAAGGGATTCAACGTCCAGGGAAGCGATGATTCCATCGGGCTGGGTAGATTTGATCAATTCTAGGAAATCTGCTGATGATTGTAGACTAAACTTACTTGGAGTGTATGGAGTTAGGAGTTCATTGAGTTTTTTTTTTTTTTTTTTGTAGAAGTAGAGGTAGAAGTGAGTGCCCCCAAAGATACAAAGCCAGTGTTCTCAATGCTTATATTCGTCGAGCGCTTACCCACTGCTCTGAATGGAGCAACGTGAGTAGAGAGTTTGAAAGAGTAACTCAGGTATTGGTGAACAACGGATATAGCAACGCGGAAATAAACGCTGCTATACGAAGACACTTGGACCGTTGGTATAATTCAGAACCTAGAACAGAAACCACAACACCCCCAATAAAATTATATTACAAATCAACCATGCACAGTGAACATATAAAAGAGGAAAGAATAATGAAAGAAATAATCCGTAAAGGAGTAAAAAGCACTACTCCTAACCAAAACATAAACCTGATAATATTCTACAAAACCAAGAAGACTTCCGAACTCCTTATCAAAAACAGCCCGAAGCCGACGGAGAACCCTCTACAGCAGTCAAGCGTTGTATACATGTACACTTGCCCCCACGAAGGATGTAACCTTCAATGTAAGTACATAGGTATGACGTCGACCAAGCTGACGAGGCGTTTGACATGCCATCTTCAATCTGGTGCCCCTAGGAATCACATGAGACAAGCCCATGACATTACTCTAACAAGAGAAATGTTGAACAAGAATACTTGCATAATAGATAAAACCCAAGATTCAAGAAGATTACAAATTCTTGAGGCAATTCACATAAGAATAGTGCGACCTACCATGAACACCCAAATCACGGAACTATTTACTCTACCCACCATGAGAGTAAGGACAAGACAAGAACATATCGATGCCAACACAGAAGACAATGTCCAACATAACAGGCCAATTACACTGGATTAATCTTTGTGTTTAGATAGGAGATGCCTCGTATGGGCCAATAAGCCTTCTGCAGCCCCTATGTTTATCCCTTATGTATCCCCCCATGTTTTTCACCTTCATTGTATTATCACCTGACCTAATGCGGGTATAAAATCAACTAGTATTGTAAGATTGTTCACTTGAGAATGAACCATGGAGGTTCGAAACGTCGTGCAAATTATACAAATAAGTGTAATACACTCTATAGTAAATCACTTCTTTTCTTCACCTTAAAAGTACGAAAATGAGTTTTGGAGAACTCCTATTCCAATTAAGCCCTGATGCTAAGAAAATAGTTAGAGGGATAGAAGCCCTAAACCAGAAAATAATAAATACAGAATATGCGGTCATATTCAATGAAACATGTTTGAAAGAAAACCTGCTGCCAGTATACACCAATATATATATATATATATATATATATATATATATATATATATATATATATATATATATATATATTGTAACGGGAAAGTGTTGGAGTGTTGTTGTTCGGCAGTCCTCCAATGGCTGATGTCAATGCCTAGTCACACTTAGAAAAAAGAGATAGACTGCTTGGATGTTTATCTGTGGTAAAGTAAGGGAAGACACTCAAAACACATAGTATGAACAATGAAACTTTAATTAATATAGAAAACAAATTAAAAACAAAGACAATCCCTTGGCTATGTACAGTGTAAACAAACAAGTCAAAAACATATAACATAAATGAAGAATAGGGATGACGTTACTCTACAATAATATAAAGACAAAGTGAAAATAATAAGCAGGTGCTGAGAATATAGCGCTAGCTGAGAAACATCCACCTCATAGACAGCATATATCAGTTACTTGTTCACGGCTTGAAAGCACAAGGATATTCTGACTTCAATGGCTGGTTCAAGCCCAGACATCGACCTGGGAACGATAGTTTGCTGGTTGATGACGGAGCCGACATGGAGGGAGTGTGGAGTAGAGGGGAGTCTTGGGTACGTTTGCCTCCTGGTCAAAACGTTTTGTGCTACTGGTAGACGTATCTTGAAGGTAGCATCTTATTGTTGTATAATATACGTAACTTTATGTAGAGAAGAGCAGGCTCAACCTCTCTTGAAAGAGATTATCGTCACAATATGATATTCTGCTCGAAACGCTTTGCGTAATAGTGGCTTTAGGCATTGCATGTACTAGCTCTATTTATAAATTTATCAATATTTGTATCACACCCTATATGTATGTACTTTACCTGAATACACATTTGAATTTTGAATTTAAACATTTGATCGTAGTGTCACGAAGCCCAGTGTTATTGTATGTTATTTACTGTGGTGATTGCAACGTGTGGACCAGTGTTCCAAGTGGTAATTAGAGCACTGGGGTCATTTGCAACAGTAAGTAAGTGTTGGGCAGTGTACTAATATAGTTTGATTTAGTGCACATTGCTGTGTGTTATTGCAAAGGGGTTGTCATTGATGGTGATTGTTGCTAGTGTTGATCAATCACCGGGGTGTGTTTTGTAGTTCAGTAAATCACTGTGGGGTCTGTGTTCTTGAGGGTTCATGCTTTGAGGGTTATTTACTAGTGTTCTGCAGTATTGTCATTGCAACCGGATTGTAAATCACTTTGATTTATTATTGTGATTATCATTGTTGTGGGTAAACTCTGCTGAAGACGAGTACTTGTGTTATATTCTCTTATTAATCTGGTAGGACATCGATGTCCAGTATTCAGTGAGGTGATTGCGAGGCAATTTATATAACGTTACCAAGGGAACGCCCATTGCTTTAAGAAAATTTGTTCTTTAACAATTTGAGTAACGTAGAATACGTTTGGGTTAATTATTCTCCTGCAAGCAGCTACGGTAGTCTCGGGGTAGCCTAGCCATCAGCCAGATAAGAATTAGAGTATTATCTGCCGTAATTAACGGTCAGTGGGCCGGGTAATTGACGTGTTTCAGGAAGTCAATGTAATTAACTTCGATCCGTGTTGATTGAGTCACACGAAGGCTCCATTGTTCCATTAACGTAACGTTGTTATTTGTCTGTCCGGAAGTACCGGCACTTGATTGACTCGTGGTAAGAGTAACGTCAGTTTAGAATAAAGTAAACGTGGTGATTAGCGTCCTTAATCACCTGAATATGTCTGAGTATGGAAGGCTCAGACGGAATTCATACCCTAATGTAAATTGCTGAACCAGTGTGAAAGGTTGCGTATTTAATTGATTAATTAATGATCTTCACCTTAGTAATTAATTGCCCTAAAGGTAATCACTAGTGATTACCGTTATCTTAGCACTTCGGACATTGTAAAATCAGAGTTTACCATCGGTGAGTGATAGTAACCGATAACGTAAATTAACGTAACTAGTAAAGAGATTAATCAGCTGTCTGGAAGTACAGGGATTAATGCGATTTACTCACTGAATGCTCGATGAGTAACGTGTTGTGTAATTTCCGCGTTACTAATGGCAGTTGTAAGAGTTATTAAATTAACATAAATGTTACTTTGTTATTAACGTAAATCAATTGTTACTGATTGTTGATCGTCCGTGGGACGGAGTGTTAACGTAAAGATTAATTTGAGGAAGGGTTGCTTGAGTTGCCAGTAAACCCATTAGTCATTGATGTGTCATTGACAGGCTACTAATTTGATTGCATTGCAACCGCTATTGCAGGTGTAGGCTGCAAGGAGTGTAGAGAATAGATAGGTTATTGGAGACATTTCTCATAGCCTACTGTGTCATTTGTTGTATTTGTGATTAGAGATTAAATTGTCTTGCTTGCTTGATTGAGTCCTCTGTGGTCACACCGTATGTTCGAGTTAGTTCATTATGCAGTCCGAGGGGCTGGTGTCTAGCTGTCATTGAAAGTGTCACAGGAAGGATTTCGAGTAACGTCATTGATATTTCTTTTGTTTTTGTTGTAGTAGTTAGTATTGTTTTTGAATAAACTAAGTTGTTATGTTGAACACTGTCTTTTCGTTACACCCCACACATTTATGTTGCCCTGTAAGTGTTCTGTCACAATCGACTATTAAATTGAGATTGATTCTTGAATTTGGACTAAATATACGGCACCACACAATAATAAATAATTGTTGTGAGAGCCCAGGACCTACTCGTTAGATTCACTTCGACGAATGGCGAAGGTCAACGGCCTAAGTGGAGGGGATTTCAACTTTTTGGGATCTTGTTGTTTGCTAGCGCCAAGTCAGTTGTTCATAAATGGTCCCAGAGTCAGGAATGAGCTGCTTACTACACTGGTGTGTTAGCTAAGCAAGTCCTTCCTCAGGCGACCTAATTGAATATCACAAAAGGAATAAAGGTTAAAAGGATTAAAGAAATTTTTTTGAAATTTTCCGAGCTCAATTCCTTACCATTCCATATTCTATTATTACTCTAAACTCGCACAGGCATTTCACCTTTCTTTTATGATGTTTTCAACAAAACCGTTAGGAAAGCCATTGTTGACTATGGCCAGCCTTACCCTTCCTAGTTGTAGTCTCCTAGTTGTGCTTGCATGGGTTGAGCTCTGGCTCTTTGATCCCGCCTCTCAATTCTCAATCAACAAGTGTACAGATTCTAGAGCTTACTGGGATCTATCATATCGACATTTGAAACTGTGAATGGAGTCTGCCTCCGCCACATCACTGCCTAATGCATTCCAAATTAATGCTGCCGAATGCATTAGGCAGATGTATAGAGGGATGGTTGGATAGATGGATAGATGGACAGGTAAGCTAACAGATAGATGGATGGATAGATAATTGGACAAATGGGAAACATAGAGACTCGGGTTATGCCACATACCCCGTAGTTGATAAATAAATATAACAAAATTTTTCTTTGGTATTTAGATCAATTGTTATTAGTTACAGTACATTAGTTACATTTGTACTGTCTTCATTCTCGTTATCATTAATCTGGTGAGAATGAGTAATCATTCTCACCAGAGCGTGCTAAACACAAAAAAAAAAAAATCAACTAAGCTGTACAAACAAAAATAGTTCCTTACGCATTAAACAATTTGTAAATAATGATTTAGTTAATTAATTAGGAATTTTATATTATTCAGGGGGTGAAGGCGAGGCCTGCGACGACATGAGACTGCTGGACCTTAGCTACCAGGAGGCCCTTGTCCTCCTCACGTTGTTGACTGTCTGCTGGACAACACCTGCAGGTGAGTCACTTAGCTGCCAGGAGGCCCTTGTCCTCCTCACGTTGTTGACTGTCTGCTGGACACCTGCAAGTGATCCCCGGTGGCTCCCTGACACCATCCCTGCCCAAGAAAGTCGGGTTTCTTGCAGCACTCGTCTGATCGTTCTGAAAGTTTTATGAGTTTCAATATTTTGTGGTAGCATGTCACCACTTCCTCGGTGATGGCATAAATTAATAAATGACACGGCTCCTTGCACTACTGTGAGGGATCCAGGTTCTAGTTCTGGGTCGAAGGTAGGCCAGAGAACTCCGCGATTGGAGGAACCTAGTAGATGGCACCTAAATCGGAGAGAGTAGCTTCAGAGATCCTTTAGGGATCACCCAGAAACTGGCGTTTCATTACATTCAAAGATGTTACATTCATTTCACAGCTAGACAATTTCATGAGAATTCATTCGCTGCTGGTGTTCACTTCTCACAGGAATCTCCAGGTTATTTTCCTATTATAATAATAAATACTATAAACGTCTAATGCGAGGCTACTAAAGATTATTTTAATTTCTATTCTTTTATATTATTGAGTTTAGTGAGTAGGTTAACATTAAAATTATATAATCTAAATAAAAAACTGTTACACATACCCTAGTTTGCATACACGTATGGGTACACGTAGGATACACGTACATACACATAGGATACACGTATCCTAGTATATTATACAATTATAGTTGTTTAGTGCCAACCTACAAAGGTAGGATTTATACAATAACAATTTACAAATAAAGCTAGGCATTGAACTAAATACTGTCCTACCTAGTGAAGTCAACATTATATTTCGATGTTCAGACCCTTAGAGGTGGGACAATAATTAGCACGAGTTGTGCTGAATATTATGCAGTGTTTATTATATGTATATTAACATTACTTAAATCTAATTAATATATTTATTTCTGTTATGTCACACCTGTGAGTGGTGAGAAATGCAACTGTAACACACCAAGGACGATAGGGAAGGACTAACCTGAGCTGAATTCAAACTGTTGCAAAGACCATCACTCAAATTAACACACAGCAGTGATTTTTACTTTATTACTTCTGACACGAAGGCTGCCTTGTACTACAGGTCACTAGTGAGTCACACGGGTCATGTAACGATGGCAGCCTTGTACTACAGGTCACTAGTGAGTCACAAGGGCCATGTAACAATGGTAGCCTTGTACTACAGGTCACTAGTGAGTCACACGGGTCATGTAACGATGGCAGCCTTGTACTACAGGTCACTAGTGAGTCACAAGGGCCATGTAACGATGGCAGCCTTGTACTACAGGTCACTAGTGAGTCACACGGGTCATGTAACAATGGTAGCCTTGTACTACAGGTCACTAGTGAGTCACACGGGTCATGTAACGATGGCAGCCTTGTACTACAGGTCACTAGTGAGTCACAAGGGTCATGTAACAATGGCAGCCTTGTACTACAGGTCACTAGTGAGTCACACGGGTCATGTAACAGTGGTAGCCTTGTACTACAGGTCACTAGTGAGTCACACGGGTCATGTAACGATGGCAGCCTTGTACTACAGGTCACTAGTGAGTCACAAGGGTCATGTAACAATGGTAGTATGTACTACAGGTCACTAGAGAGTCACACGGGCCATGTAACAATGGCAGCCTTGTACTGCAGGTCACTAGAGAGTCACACGGTCCATGTAACAATGGTAGCCTTGTACTACAGGTCACTAGAGAGTCACACGGGCCATGTAACAATGGCAGCCCTGTACTACAGGTCACTAGTGAGTCACACGGGTCATGTAACAATGGTAGTATGCACTACAGGTCACTAGAGAGTCACACGGCCCATGTAACAATGGTAGTATGTACTACAGGTCACTAGAGAGTCACACGGGCGATGTAACAATGGTAGTATGTACTACAGGTCACTAGTGAGTCACACGGGTCATGTAACAATGGTAGTATGTACTACAGGTCACTAGTGAGTCACACGGGCCATGTAACAATGGCAGCCTTGTACTACAGGTCACTAGTGAGTCACACGGGTCATGTAACAATGGTAGTATGTACTACAGGTCACTAGAGAGTCACACGGGTCATGTAACAATGGTAGTATGTACTACAGGTCACTAGAGAGTCACACGGGCCATGTAACAATGGTAGTATGTACTACAGGTCACTAGTGAGTCACACGGGTCATGTAACAATGGTAGTATGTACTACAGGTCACTAGAGAGTCACACGGGTCATGTAACAATGGTAGTATGTACTACAGGTCACTAGAGAGTCACACGGCCCATGTAACAATGGTAGTATGTACTACAGGTCACTAGTGAGTCACACGGGTCATGTAACAATGGTAGTATGTACTACAGGTCACTAGTGAGTCACACGGGCCATGTAACAATGGTAGTATGTACTACAGGTCACTAGAGAGTCACACGGGCCATGTAACAATGGCAGCCTTGTACTACAGGTCACTAGAGAGTCACACGGGCCATGTAACAATGGCAGCCTTGTACTACAGGTCACTAAAGAGTCACACGGGCCATGTAACAATGGCTGCCTTGTACTACAGGTCACTAGTGAGTCACACGGACCATGTAACGATGGCAGCCTTGTACTGCAGGTCACTAGTGAGTCACACGGGTCATGTAACGATGGCAGCCTTGTACTACAGGTCACTAGTGAGTCACAAGGGCCATGTAACAATGGCAGCCTTGTACTACAGGTCACTAGTGAGTCACAAGGGCCATGTAACAATGGCAGCCTTGTACTACAGGTCACTAGAGAGTCACAAGGGCCATGTAACAATGGCAGCCTTGTACTACAGGTCACTAGAGAGTCACAAGGGCCATGTAACAATGGCAGCCTTGTACTACAGGTCACTAGTGAGTCACAAGGGCCATGTAACAATGGCAGCCTTGCACTACAGGTCACTAGTGAGTCACAAGGGCCATGTAACAATGGCAGCCTTGTACTACAGGTCACTAGAGAGTCACACGGGCCATGTAACAATGGTAGTATGTACTACAGGTCACTAGTGAGTCACACGGGCCATGTAACAATGGTAGTATGTACTACAGGTCACTAGTGAGTCACACGGGCCATGTAACAATGGTGGTATGTACTACAGGTCACTAGTGAGTCACACGGGTCAGTAACCCAACAACTCCTAAAGTGTGAGCCACTTGCTCACAGTTCATCTGTAACTCCCAGACTGTTTGAAAGCCACACGTAAGAGGAACAACAAAAACAATGTTACTGAAACAACAAGTAAACATATACAAAGTGTTTTTCAAAGTTTCAAAGCAAATAGGGGGACCTTTGACAAGCCGCCGGCTTCCTGTCCTCGCCGAGGCTACTAGTGTCAGTGGCCTTGAGGTAAATTGGAAGCCCCTCCCAATCGTCTTGGCCTCCGGCGTGGCGTATGATGGGAAGCAAAACCCTTTGTCGTTTCACTTTGTTGACCGTGTGCAGCCTGTTCCGTGGTGCCCCTCCTCCGTCTGGGCGGACGGGGGGCACTAGTAGTGGGGGGAAGACACAAGTCGTATCCGTTTTGCTTTTTTCAGCGGACACGACTTGTGTCGCGTGTTTTTCCTTACCGCGGTGAACTAGTCAAGTCTTTTTTTTCAGCGGATACGACATGTGTGGCTTATGTTTCTGTTTCTTGGCTTGTTGTATATTTTTATATATTTTTTTTTTTTTTTTATTTGTTATCCTTATGCTTTCCCTATGTGTTATGATGTATGTTTGTTTTGTTTTATGTGTTATTATGTTTTGTGTATTGCTCGCCTATTTACGCTATTTTCTCTTGTGTTCTGTTGATGTTTGTTGTTTTTGTACTGTGCTGTCGATCCTTCTGGCCGGTGTTTTTTTGTTTTGATTATTTTGTTTCTTTTGTTCTTTTTATTGTATTTATTGCCTTATACTTGCATGCTTGCATGTAAAAAAAAAAATTAAGTGGAAACCAGGACGCGTGTGAAGGTACACTCTTTCCCCAGTAAAACCTGTTGTTACTGTAGCTCTTACTAAGGAAGGTGCTGCATACAGTACAACTTAATTTAAATATTGTTTGTTCTGCAGCGCAGAATATTCAGAATATCGATGTGTGAATTATCCAGACCATGCCAGCATAATTAATCGTTTTTAACAGTTGCAAAGATATACGAAGTGCTTGCGGGCTTACAAACCTTGCAAGTACGAGTCTCAACCAAACACATAGTAAACTCAAAATAACAATACCATACAGCTTAGTGTGGCAGAGAGAAATAAACTCCTCAGTGACCCAAAGCTTAAACATCACGCTAGTCTGAGGTCACATCCCTTGCAGTAACTCTTTGCTCTCTGTTGTTTAGGTACTCCCGTATTCATTAGAGAACCCTCTCACGTAATCAAGCTTGTTTCTCCCACTTGTGCAAGTCTCTTATTGGGTACTGTGTCAAATGCTTTCTGACCGTCCAAGAAAATGCCGACTGCCAATCCTTCTCTTTCTTGCTTACGGCTTATGGTTTAATACATAAATTAAGCATTAATGAAATTAATGCTTAATTCCTCTGTTAATGCTTGTGTGTGTGTGTGTGTGAATGTAAAAGTTCCAAACTGCTCTGGCTTTCCTCCAGCTTGGAAGTGAACACCAGGAACACAGATGAACTTCACGAGGCAGATAGTCTTAAAGCTGTCTTAGTCTTGAAGCTGGCAGAGATATCCCTCGGCAACCTGGTGTGACCAGGGGGGGGGGGGTCGGCACCTCTTGGCCAGACCACTAGGACCTGGCCGGTGCTTCACACACCTGCAGTAGTTAGGGAGATTGGCTTCATCGTATTGGTGCGTGTGTGTATGTGTGTATGGTACGGCCTCACTTAGCCAGTAAACGGGTTCTTTAATTTCAAACTTTATATTGGGCTTTAATGCCTCTTCTTACTCGATACAACCGCGAGTCATAGATAAGTTATTTAGAACTCACAGTAATAGTCCAAAAGGATTAGGGGGGTAAACATTACTAAACAAAATCCATCACCTTGCGTACTTCTTAACTATATACACTTATAACATATGTACATAACATAACACGTCAGGTGTAACTTTCACACAGGAAACTACTAACGAACGTCTGCGATCTTCTAACCCAGCGAGTCCACTCCTATCTTCTATCATACAACACTCAAGGTACCCTCCGAGAGAATGTCTTCCCTGGTACTCACGCCAGCGAGTTCACCTTTCTCAGTAAATTATTGGCCAGTTTTCAAGAGTGTCTTCACGGTGCAAAGCACCACTTCTACTCTCCAGCAACACGCTGGCAGGTCTCTAGCAAGAAGCTGGCAGGTCTCTAGCAAGAAGCTGGCAGGTCTCCAGCAACACGCTGGCAGGTCTCCAGCAACACGCGGGCAGGTTTCCAGCAACACACTGGCAGGGGTCTCCAGCAACACGCTGGCAGGTCTCCAGCAACACGCGGGCAGGTTTCCAGCAACACACTGGCAGGGGTCTCCAGCAACACGCGGGCAGGTTTCCAGCAACACACTGGCAGGGGTCTCCAGCAACACGCGGGCAGGTTTCCAGCAACACACTGGCAGGGGTCTCCAGCAACATGCGGGCAGGTTTCCAGCAACACACTGGCAGGGGTCTCCAGCAACACGCGGGCAGGTCTGCTGCAACACACTGGCAGGTCTCCAGCAACACCCGGGCAGGTCTCCAGCAACACCCGGGCAGGTCTCCAGCAACACGCGGGCAGGTCTGCTGCAACACGCTGGCAGGTCTCCAGCAACACGCTGTCTGGGGTCTCCAGCAATACGCTGGCAGGGGTCTCCAGCAACACGCGGGCAGGTCTGCTGCAACACACTGGCAGGTCTCCAGCAACACCCGGGCAGGTCTCCAGCAACACTCTTGCAGGTCTCCAGCAACACTCTTGCAGGTCTCCAGCAACACACTGAATTTTCTCCAGCAACATGCTGGCTGCAGTCTCCAGCAACACGCTGGCAGGTCTCCAGCAACACGCTGTCTGGGGTCTCCAGCAATACGCTGGCAGGGGTCACCAGCAAAACGCTGTCAGAGGTCTCCAGCAACACACTGGAAGGGGTCACCAGTAACACGCTGGCAGGGGTCACCAGCAACAAACTGTCAGAGGTCTCCAGCAACACACTGGAAGGGGTCACCAGCAAAACGCTGTCAGAGGTCTCCAGCAACACACTGGAAGGGGTCACCAGTAACACGCTGGCAGGGGTCACCAGTAACACGCTGGTAGAGGTCTCCAGCAACACACTAGCTGGCTTCCGCACATGCTTCAACTATAAGAAGCCTTAACAGACGGAAGTTAATTTTGTCTCGTAACTCAATTGGACTATCACGGGATGCATCGGTTCAATCACGAATACTAACCTGGGTATCACAGACATATCACAGTATACACTGACTCGACCCACTATTCCCACAGCAACACGTCTTGAGCTCAGGACTGTCCTGGGTGAACTGATTTTTGTCGACCAAGGGACACATCACTGAGGCATAAAAGATGAATAGAAAGAAGGAAACTATGCCGGTGTCAATATGATTACAGCTTTCCACCAGGGAACAAAAAATGGGGTCGGGTGCGCTCAACAAATGGTGATGTCTCACCTCCCCTCCTAAAAAAATTGAGGTCGGGTACCCTCAACAGATGGCGTCGTCATCATCACAGTGTGTACTCATCTTGTATGTGTGTGTGTGTGTGTGTGTGTGTTCACCTAGTAGTTCTTGCAGGTGGTTGGGGGGGGGGGGGTTGAGCTCTGCTATTTCGGCCCACCTCTCAACTGTCAATCAATCAACTGTTACTAAGATGTGGATAATTTGCTGGAGCTTCACGCCTCCAGCAAATTATCCACATCTCATAACCAGTCATTTATCTATTTTCATATTCACTGCCCACATTCTTAAACTCTGTGGGAACCGACCTGTGAGATTTATATTTATTTAATTTATATGAATTTATATAAAATTTATATTTACGTTAATTTGTATACTTCGATAGCAATTTGTATGATGTTAAGTGGACTGTATTTCTGCAATAATCTCACAGATCGATCCTCTACACATTAGGGGGGGTTTATATTGAATTTATATATATGCAGCCAATCAAACTACAGTATTAAACTACATATATTGTTAAACATTGAAGAGGTTCCTTGTCTTATTGTACAGCAGGCCTTAGTCCACCAGATATAACTAGGATGTAGACACCGAATTATCCTCTTTGAGGTAGCATCCATCACCCAGTAACTGGTACACAATGCATGCTTCCTCGTCTTGACCTGTCAAAAGGGTGCTAGCTATAAAGCCAGAATCCTAATATATGACAGCTATATCAGAGAAAACACTGTACATTGAACCGTAAAGACCTAGGCTTAATTACCTTTTATTAAGAGGCAGTTTGTATTCTAATCGGCCCGCCCCTATCTAATGACATTAATGGCCATAAATGATAGATAAATGGGTTTCGGCAGAACACTTAACTTGTATTTGTTGACAGCGTGTTGATGATGGTACACCTTTGGTTTCCATAACACTTCGTCCAAGTAAAATTAACAGCAGCCGTATTTGCTCCCGTGAGCCTCTGTGGTCTAAGTCCAATAACAATGGCTGACCACTCCCTCCTCACTGACGCTACTGGCATACATTGTCCAGATGACAGTAAGTGATAGAAGGGTCACATTTACTCTATTCTAATTCTGATAATTAAGTTAATTTATATGAGATGTTTTTATGATGGTAAAGTCCAAAGACTAATGTATTTAAGAATAATTCCCACCATAATAGGTGGTGAATTTATAATAGTATGTGGTAATTATATCCCATTTTCTATAGACGGAAATTCCACTACAAGTTACATTTTCTATGGGTAACTTGTTTATACAATGCAGCAATATTATCTGCCTGTATGATATTAGTAATTAAATGGTGTCGGATTTTCCGACAAACTCTTTGTAAAATTTACCCAATTTTACCAAGGATCCCCTGTTGGATATACCTTCAAGAGAAAGGAAGTGTGCAGACGTTCCAGCTGTGGAATCGAGCTGGGAACGTTTGGTCTGAAGTCTTGGATAGCAAGGAGAGTTTGTTAAGCCACCCAGAGACATTATCGTGGGCCGTGGGAGTGCCCTGATCAGACTCCGTCGGAGGGAGAGCACCCTTGACTAGACAATCTGTGGTAAGCGCGATTTTAAGCCAGTTTATAGTGATTACTTGTAGTTGGTCGTGTGCCCAGTGACAGTAGCGAATGTTTATTGATACATTAGACATGTTTTGGAAAGGCAGAAGGCCTAAAATAAGAGAGTGGAGATGGAGGAACGTCCTGGAGGACGGAGCGACATCCATCTCCTCTGAGCGCTGACAGGTGACTGAGGGAGCCCAGCTCCTAGCGGGGTAGCTGCCACCAGAGCCGCCTGGCCGGGCGGAGCATGGACCAGCCCAAACGGGGAAGTCCACTCTCACAGTATGAAGAGATCAGAGATATGATAGGAGCAAACATATTGTGTGGATTATTTCGTCTATATGTTTAAGGGGAAACATTTTTATTTTGCGTGTCAATGGGTTGCAGGTTTCTCTTTGGAAGAAGTTGCTGAGAACTTCGAAGCCTGCACAGAGAGAGTAGTAGATGAGACTCCAAGGTAGTGGAAAGTACTGAGCTCTGTGGGAGAGCAGCCATACAGTGAGGAAGAGAACCTCAAGCTGTGAGAAGAGGTGTAATGGAATGAAGTTTCACAAGTCTTTGTGACACCAGTGGTGAGGCACCATTGTTGATCAAGGAAGACTTCATGGTGTAGCAGCTAGGAGAGCTGTGGAGGACCCTGGTAGAAGTGGGAAGCACCATAGTTGCTCACAGAAGACTTCATGGTGTAGCAGCCTGGAAGAGCTGCGGAGGATCCTGGTAGCTAAACTCAGAAGAACCTGAAGATGTCAGGGTAGTGAACTTCCAGATGTGGGAGGGAAGTTCTAGTTTACTTGTGGGGAGTTGGTAGAGTGTTTGGTTGTCATTAACGTGCAAGACGCAGTGAAAGGTGAGCGATTGTTTGCTATTTTTGTGCCAAGAAGTACTTATACTGAAGTATAGAGTTACAGTCTTAGGCTGGATTACCTGCAGGGACATACATATGTGTTCTAGGACTGATAGGGTGATCGATTGATCAATGCTGTATATCAAGGAATATTTATACTAATATTTATGTTATTGCATTCATACACTGGGTTTCCTTGCACATCTTTATATATATATATTCTCTTGCTGATAGTGCAACATTGTGTTATAAGATTTGACCTACTTGAGGAGGTTGGTAGTATTAGGTGGTGAATCAGGAGATAGGATATCACTTGATAAGCAGATGACAGAGTTCTGATGGTGTTGGAGTGCAACCTGACTGAAATAGTATAGCGTGTAGGATTCATTATTATTATTATTATATGTGTGTATGTATTGTGTATGTGCTTTGGTCCAGTAAATGTATTCAAATTTGCTGGTTTTTGCCCTTGTCCTAGTGAGGCTTCCCTGGAAGTAGGAAAGAAGGAGAGAGAGAGAGAGAAAGAACCAAGAACCACAGCTGTGGACAGGGTAGAACGGAATAATCAATAAAACAAAGGGGGATTGAGATCATATCACATAAGGAGAGAGCTGGGAGTCACAGCGGCTCGAGTGGGTGTGTGCACGTGACAACGAGGCTAAGTGTTGGAGCCGCATCCCCTAACATGTGACGTTGAGCCCCTCTCCAAGAGCCAGAAGCGCCCAGGGTGATCTCCTGGTAAAGTATAAGCACTCTACTGAGTTTTGGGGTTGGGTTGTCCATAAAGAAGGATCAACGACAACACCCAACCCCGATAATAAATTGGGGGCTTGTGTCCGGAAGAGTGAACTGACACACCCACACCCTGTCCAAGAGTGGATTTGTACACCCCTTGTTGAAATAGATACACTGTGTGACCGCTTGTGTATATTCTCTCTCTTGGGAAGACTCACAAGACAAGATGGGCAAGGTGCTAGCGTTTGTGGAGTCAGGCAAGCCTGAGGACTTGGAAGGTTGCACGAGGGATCAATTAAAACAAATAGGAGAAAAATGTGGCATTAGGTTGAAAGCATCTAAAGTAGCTGGGATGAAAGATGAGATCCTGAGGCAGTTATGATCCAGTTAAGTTAAGCTGAAAGTGGAAAGGAGGATGACGGGCAGGATGAAGTGAGATCCCAGGGATCGAGTAGGAGCAGCAAGAGTAGCCGCAGTAGCAGGAATAGCCAGAATATGAGCTTGGAGAGATTTCAGCAAGAACTCCAGATGCAGCGTGAGGACAAGGAGAAACAGTTCCAGCTGGAAAAAATGAAATTGGAACTCCAGATGAAAAATGAAGCCGAGAGGGGAAAAGAAAAAACCAGACTGGAGGTAGAAAAAGAGAAAGCAAGACTAGAGGTGGAGAAAGAAAAAGCCCAGCTCGAAAAAGAAAAAGAGAGAATAAAACAAATGCGTATAGAAGCGAATAGAACCTTGACTGAATAGAACCTTGACTGAACAAAGGATTGAACATGGGTTGCCAGAGAGCACCACCCAGGTATCACACTCACCAGATGTTAGGGTTAGGGAGAAGGAAATTCCCTTGTTTGTTCTTGAAGAGGCAGAGAGCTTTTTTGAGCACTTTGAAAAGGTAGCCAGCATCAAGGAGTGGCCACAGGAGGAATGGGCCCAGCTGGTCCAGTTAAGATTGACCAGTGCAGCCAGGAAGGAATACACCCAATTGTCACTGGAAGAATGCCAGGATTATGCCACAGTAAAGAGCAGCATACTGCGCTCGTTTCAGCTACCCCCAGAACCTTATAGGAAGCGCTTCAGAGAGATGGTGAAGGTTGGAGCATGTACTTTTGCTGAGACAGCAAGAGATCTGGAAAGACGATTCCAAAAATGGATTGAGGCTGCCGGAGTTGGTTCTTACGCTGACCTGAAGCAATTGATGGTCATGGAAAACTTTTTAGAAATGATGCATCCCGAAACAAAGTTCAAGATCCAAGAAGCGGGGGTAAAGGAGGTGAAAGACGCCGCAGATAGGGCAGATATGATTACTGAAGCATGCAAGAGCTTGAGGGAGAACAGAGTGAGAAGCGAGGCGAGACGCAGCAATAGCAGACCCGGTGGAGTCTGGGGAGGAAGAAGTTTTGGGGGGAAAGAAAAGCAGACCAGTTAGTTTTAAGCCCCAGGAAGGAAAGTTGCCGAGTCTGCTTGCTGGAGGTAAGCAGGAAAATAAAAATGTACAGAGGAGACAAGAGTCCAATGAAGCTCCACAGAGAGTACGAGTAGTACGTCTGGCCCGAGGAACTCCAATACGAGTGGGCAGAGTCACAGCCACTCGGGGACGTGTTGGAGAGATTTCTCCCAAATGAGGTGCTACAAGTGCAACAGATCGGGTCACATGATGCTCGATTGTCGGCAGGGCAAGAGAGTCGTGACCCTGACCACGTGTGATCCCCGGAAGAAGTACGTTGATGAACAAGACAAACCACAGAAGGTACATTTGATGAACTAGCGGTATAGGCCGTTTATCAGTAAAGGTTGGGTCGGCATAGAGGGTCAACCCGAGATTGAGGTTAGTATCCTCAGGGATACTGGAGCCAGAGTTTGATTCTGAGAGGCCTAATCGGAGACGATCGACTGTTAGCTATCAGTAGGAGGATAAAGGTTCATGGGTTGTTGTCTAAGAGTGACATGCCCGTGTGTGCTGTCCGGTTGAAGTCAGATTATTTGACGGCCGAGGTGATGTTGGGAATGTGCCCCAACATACCTGTTCCAGGAGTCCAAGTGATCCTGGGGAATGACTTGTGCGGGACAAAGGTGTTGCCAAGAGTAATGGCGGAGACTGTGCCAGAGGAGTGTCCAGAAGGCCACAGCACGGGTAGGACACCTGAGAGTGTGAACCTGACTGACATCCGAGAAGATGAGTCAGGAGACCGACAAGCAATTGAGTACCCTGTCTCGGTAGTGATGGAGGCAGAGGTGGCAGACGATATTAATAATTAAGGTTGGGTGTGTTATCGGTGATCCTTCTTTATGGACAATCCAACCTCAAAACTCGGTAGAGTGCTTATATTTTACCAGGAGATCACCCTGGGCGCTTCTGGCTCTTGGAGAGGGGCTCACCGTCACACATTTAGGGGATGCGACTCCAATACTTAGCCTCGTTGTCACGTGCACACACCCACTTGAGCCACCGTGACTCCCCACTCTCTCCTTATGTGATATGATCTCCTCAATCCCCTTTGTTCTATTAGTATACTGTTCTACCCTGTCCACAGATGTGGTTCTTGGTTCATGCTCTCTTTCTCTCCTTCTTTCCTACTTCCTGGGAAGCCTCACTAGGACAAGGGCAAACACCAGCAAATTTGAATACATTTACTGGACAAAGCACGTACACAATACATACACACGTATAATACTAATTATAATGAATCCTACACTCATTACTCTTTCAGTCAGGTTACACTCCAAGACCATCAGAACTCTATTATCTGCTTATCAAGTGGTATCCTATCTCCTGATTCACCACCTAATACTACCAACCTCCTCAGGTACGTCAAGTCTTATAACACAATGTTGCACTATCAGCAAGAGAATAAATAAATATATATATATATATATTATATATATATATATATATATATATATATATATATATATATATATATATATATATATATATATATAAACACATACAAGGAAAACCAGTGTATGAATGCAATAACATAAATATTAGTATAAATGTTCCTTGATATTCAACAATAATCAATCGATCACCCTATCAGTCTTAGAACACATATGTTATCTTGAGATTATCTTGAGATGATTTCGGGGCTTTAGTGTCCCCGCGGCCCGGTCCTCGACCAGGCCTCCACCCCCAGGAAGCAGCCCGTGACAGCTGACTAACTCCCGGGTACCTATTTACTGCTAGGCAACAGGGGCATTCAGGGTGAAGAAACTTTGCCCTTTGTTTCTGCCTCGTGCGGGAATCGAACCCGCGCCACAGAATTACGAGTCCTGCGCGCTATCCACCAGGCTACGAGGCCCCCCAATATGTCTCCGCAGTTAATCCAGCCTACGACTGTAACTCTATGCTTCAATATACGTTCTCCTTGGCACAAAAATGGCAAACAATCGCTCACCTTTCACTGCGTCTTGCACGCTTATGACAACCAAACACTCTACCAACTCCCTACAAGTAATCAACCAGAACTTCCCTTCCACATCTGGAAGTTCACTACCCTCACATCTTCAGGTTCTTCCGGGTTTAACTACAAGGATCCTCCGCAGCTCTTCCAGGCTGCTACACCATGAAGTCTTTCTTGAGCAACTATGGTGCTTCCCACTTCTACCAGGGTCCTCCACAGCTCTCCTAGCTGCTACACCATGAAGTCTTCCTTGATCAACAATGGTGCCTCACCACTGGTGTCACAAAGACTTGTGAAACTTCATTCCATTACTCCTCTTCTCACAGCTTGAGGTTCTCTTCCTCACTGTATGGCTGCTCTCCCACAGAGCTCAGTACTTTCCATTACTTTGGAGTCTCATTAACTACTCCCTTTGTGCTGACTTCGAAGTTCTCAGCAACTTCTTCCAAAGACAAACCTGCAACCCATTGACACGCCAATAAAAATGTTTCCCCTTAAACACATAAACGAAATAATCTACACAATATGTTTGCATCCAGCATCTATCTGCTCTCTACATACTGTGAGAGTGGACTCCCCCGTTTGGGCAGGTCCATGCTCCGTCTTGCCAGGTGGTCGGCTCCTCACTCTGGGAGGGTCCTCCCTACCTGTCAGTTGGCTTCAGGCGGTCAACGGGGGAGGACGTGCTGCTCGTCCCTCCAGCTGTCTCTCTCATATCCGTCCTCTTATTTAGGCTTCCTGCCTTGCCAAAACATGTCTAACTTATCAACAAACATTCATTACTGTCGCCGGGCACACGGCCAACTAAAAATAATCACTATAAACTGGCTTAAAATCGTGCTTACCACAGACTGTTTAGTCGAGGGCGTTCTCCCTCTGACGGAGTCTGATCAGAGCGCTCCCACGGCCCATGATAATGTCTCTGGGCGGCTTAACAAACTCTCCTTGCCGTCCAGGACTTGAGACTAAACGTACCTAGCTAGATTCCACAGCTGGAACGTCTGCACACTTATTTTCTCTTGAAGGTATATCCAACAGAGGATCCTCTCCAACGGGAGCTCAAATGGAGCGCAGCCTCCCCTCACGATGTCTGGTGCTCAAGAGTGGGTCAAAGCCCTCCAGAAGCGAGCCTCACGCCTCCAGCAAATTATCCACATCTCATAACCAGTCATTTATCTATTTTCTTATTCACTGCCCATATTATTAAACTCTCTATAAAATTTACCCAATTATTTTTACATATGAATCTTCATGTCTGTATATCTCCGACCTCCTAGTCAGGTCAGGCTTGATAGAATAATTCTCAAAGGGGAGACTCGTTTTTCGGCTACCTGGGATCATAACACTACTAACTTCTTTTTTTCACACACACACACACACACACACACACACACACACACACACACACACACACACACACACACACACACACACACACACACACACACACACACACACACATGCAAGGTGATGGAGAAGATTGTGAGAAAAAAACCTAGTAACACATCTGGAGAGAAGAGACTTCGTGACAACCCATCAACATGCGTTCAGGGAGGGTAAATCTTGCCTTACAGGATTGATAGAATTCTACGATCAGGTGACAAAGATTAAACAAGAAAGAGAAGGGTGGGCGGACTGCATTTTTTTGGACTGTCGGAAAGCCTTTGACACAGTACCCCATAAAAGGTTGATGCATAAGCTAGAGAAACAGGCAGGAGTAACTGGTAGGGCGCTCCAGTGGATAAGGGAGTACCTAAACAATAGGAAGCAGAGAGTTACAGTGAGGGGTGAGACCTCAGACTGGCGTGAAGTCACCAGTGGAGTCCCACAGGGCTCTGTGCTTGGACCTATCCTGTTTCTGATATACGTAAATGATCTCCCAGAGGGTATAGACTCATTCCTCTCAATGTTTGCTGACGACGCCAAAATTATGAGAAGGATTAAGACAGAGGAGGACAGCTTGAGGCTTCAAGAAGACCTGGACAAGCTGCAGGAATGGTCGAAAAAATGGCTGTTAGAGTTTAATCCAAGCAAATGTAATGTAATGAAGATAGGGGTAGGAAGCAGGAGACCAGATACAAGGTATCACTTGGGAGATGAAATACTTCAAGAGCCCGAGAGAGAGAAAGACCTGGGGGTTGATATCACGCCAGACCTGTCCCCTGATGCTCATATCAAGAGGATAACAGCAGCAGCATATGCCAGGTTGGCTAACATAAGAACGGCCTTTAGAAACTTGTGTAAGGAATCTTTCAGAACATTATATACCACATATGTCAGACCAATCCTGGAGTATGCGGCACCAGCATGGAGTCCATATCTAGTCAAGCATAAGACTAAAATGGAAAAGGTTCAAAGGTTTGCCACCAGACTAGTACCCGAGCTGAGAGGTATGAGCTACGAGGAGAGACTACGGGAATTAAACCTCACTTCGTTGGAAGACAGAAGAGTTAGGGGGGACATGATCACCACATTCAAGATCCTCAAGGGAATTGACAGGGTTGATAAAGACAGGCTGTTTAACACAAGGGGCACACGCACTAGGGGACACAGGTGGAAACTGAGTGCCCAAATGAGCCACAGAGATATTAGAAAGAACTTTTTTAGTGTCAGAATGGTTGACAAATGGAATGCATTAGGAAATGATGTGGTGGAGGCTGACTCCATACACAGTTTCAAGTGTAGATATGATAGAGCCCAATAGGCTCAGGAACCTGTACACCTGTTGATTGACAGTTGAGAGGCGGGACCAAAGAGCCAGAGCTCAACCCCCGCAAACACAATTAGGTGAGTACACACACACATTATTGATGTGTGTGTGCATCGCCGACGATGCAAAAATTATGAGGAGGATTGAAACAGAGGATGATAGTAAGAGGCTACAAGATGACTTGGATAGACTGAGTGAATGGTCCAACAAATGGCTGTTGAAGTTCAACCCGAGTAAATGCAAAGTAATGAAACTAGGCAGTGGAAACAGGAGGCCAGGCACAGGATACAGAATAGGAGATGAAGTACTTAATGAAACAGACAGAGAGAAAGATCTAGGAGTTGATATCACACCAAACCTGTCTCCTGAAGCCCACATAAAGAGAATAACGTCTGCGGCATATGCGAGGCTGGCTAACATCAGAACGGCGTTCAGGAACCTGTTTAAGGAATCATTCAGAATCTTGTACACCACATATGTAAGACCAATCCTGGAGTATGCGGCCCCAGCATGGAGCCCGTACCTTGTCAAGCACAAGACGAAGCTGGAAAAAGTCCAAAGGTATGCTACTAGACTAGTCCCAGAACTAAGAGGCATGAGTTATGAGGAAAGGCTGCGCGAAATGCACCTTACGACACTGGAAGACAGAAGAGTAAGGGGGGACATGATCACAACCTACAAAATCCTCAGGGGAATCGACCGGGTAAACAAGGATGAACTATTCAACACTGGTGGGACGCGAACAAGGGGACACAGGTGGAAGCTGAGTACCCAAATAAGCCACAGAGACGTTAGAAAGAACTTTTTCAGTGTCAGAGTAGTTAGTAAATGGAATGCATTAGGAAGTGATGTGGTGGAGGCTGACTCCATACACAGTTTCAAATGTAGATATGATAGAGCCCAATAGGCTCAGGAATCTGTACACCAGTTGATTGACGGTTGAGAGGCGGGACCAAAGAGCCAGAGCTCAACCCCCGCAAGCACAATTAGGTGAGTACAATTAGGTGAGTACACACACACACACACACACACACACACACCACACACACACACACACACACACACAATTGTGGAAACTAAAATTAATGACATGATCTCAGATGCAATCTTTCCTGAAGGGTACCAGGTGATACGAAAAGAGAGGACACAGAGACAGGGAGGGGGAGTAGCACTCCTAATAAAGCGGAAATGGAAGTTTGAAGACCTGGGAAATCGAGTTACCAATGAGTGCACAAGCTTCATACATGGAACTCTGACAGTAGATGGGAGGAAGATTGTGATCCTGGTAATCTACAATCCCCCACCAAACAGTAGAAGACCCAGGCAGGAGTATGATGACAACAACAAAGCATGTATAGATGAACTGCAGAAGGCAGCAACACTAGCCCACAGAATGAGAGCGAAGCTGCTGATCATGGGGGACCTAAATCATGGAGAGATAAATTGGGAATCAAGGAATCCCCATGGAGGGGACGAAACGTGGGGAGCAAAATTAGTAGATGTTGTAGACAGGAATTTCCTGACACAACATGTGAAGGAAGACACAAGGGAAAGAGGAGGAGATGCACCGAGCCTATTAGACCTGATTTTCACCCAGAACGTAGAAGATATCGAGAATTTAGAGCATGAAATACCTCTAGGGGCCAGTGACCATTGTGTCCTAGTCTTTGACTACATGATGGAATTCAAACTTATGACCATGGGACAAGAGATCTGGGAAAGGAGAGCTGACTACAGGAAAGGGGACTATATGAGGATAAGGGACTATCTGGGTGAAGTGCAGTGGGAGGAAGAAATTAGAGGAAAAACAGTCCAAGATATGATGGACCTAGTCATACAGAAATGCCAGGAGGCCGAAGAGAGATTTATACCAACGGTAAAGGGAAAAAATAAGAAGGAATATAATAACCCATGGTTTAATAGACAGTGTCAGGAAGCAAAAATGGCCAGCAGACGGGAGTGGAGGAAGTACAGAAGACAAAGAACAGAGGACAACAGAAGCAGATACAACAGAGCTAGGAACGATTACATTAACATAAGACGAACATCGGAAAGGGTCTATGAGAACGATATTGCAATCAAAGCGAAAAAACAACCCAAGTTACTACACAGTCATATAAGAAGAAAAATGTCGGTGAACGACCAAGTGACAAGACTAAGGAAGACAGAGGGGGCATATACTGAAAGTGACAAGGAAATCTGCGAGGCACTGAATGCCAGTTTCCATGGAGTGTTCACTACCGAGCCTGAGCAGCTCCCATTGTTGGAAGGGGTTACCCTAGATGAAAGACTATCAGATATAGAGGTGACAGCAGAGGAGGTAATGAAACAGTTGACAACTCTAGATGCAACTAAAGCAGTTGGACCAGACAAAGTATCACCGTGGATACTAAAAGAAGCAGCACAGGCCCTCAGCGTGCCTCTGGCAATGATCTTTAATGAGTCACTTATGTCAGGAGAATTGCCCAGTTGCTGGAAGAAGGCAAATGTCGTGCCGATCTTCAAGAAAGGAGATAGGGAGGAGGCACTTAACTACAGACCTGTATCACTGACAAGCATCCCCTGTAAAATACTGGAAAGAATAATTAGGCTGCGACTGGTTGCACACCTGGAGAACATTAGGTTTGTGAACAAACATCAACATGGGTTCTGGACAGGGAAATCGTGCCTAACAAACCTTCTGGAATTCTATGATAAAATAACGAGGATAAGACAGGACAGAGATGGTTGGGCAGACTGCATATTTCTGGACTGCCAAAAAGCCTTTGATACAGTACCGCACATGAGACTGCTGTTCAAGCTCGAGAGGCAGGCGGGGGTGGGGGGAAAGGTCCTAGAATGGATAAGGAACTACCTAACAGGAAGGAGCCAAAGAGTTACGGTAAGGGGCGAGAAGTCGGACTGGCGAACAGTAACAAGTGGAGTACCACAAGGATCGGTGCTGGGACCAATTCTATTTCTTGTATATGTTAACGACATGTTTACAGGCGTAGAGTCCTACATGTCGATGTTTGCGGATGATGCAAAGTTGATGAGAAGAGTTGTGACAGATGAGGATTGCAGGATCCTCCAAGAGGACCTGAACAGATTGCAGAGATGGTCAGAGAAATGGCTACTAGAATTCAACACGAGCAAATGTAAAGTTATGGAAATGGGACTAGGAGATAGGAGACCAAAGGGACAGTACACAATGAAGGGGAACAGCCTACCTGTAACGACGCGTGAAAGAGACCTGGGGGTGGACGTAACACCTAATCTATCTCCTGAGGCACATATTAATAGGATAACGACAGCAGCGTACTCTACACTGGCAAAAGTTAGAACATCATTCAGAAACCTAAGTAAGGAGGCATTTAGGGCGCTTTACACTGCCTACGTAAGGCCAGTCTTAGAGTATGCCGCCTCATCATGGAGTCCCCATCTGAAGAAACATATAATGAAACTGGAAAAGGTTCAGAGGTTTGCAACGAGACTCGTCCCAGAGCTACGAGGGATGGGGTATGAAGAGCGCCTGAGGGAATTGTGCCTTACGACACTAGAAAGAAGAAGGGAGAGGGGGGACATGATAGGAACGTATAAGATACTCAGAGGAATTGACAGAGTGGACATAGACGAAATGTTCACACGGAATAGTAACAGAACGAGAGGACATGGATGGAAGCTTGAAACTCAGATGAGTCACAGAGATGTTAGGAAGTTTTCTTTTAGCGTGAGAGTAGTGGG
>NC_091231.1:20262964-20335464 GCF_040958095.1 Procambarus clarkii | reverse complement strand
ATGATGTTCATTTTCGCCAGATATTCGTCTTTTTTAAGAATGACATATATTGGCGACTTGTCACCTCTCCTGACAACTATCTCCTTGTTCTCACGAAGGCTTTTAGCTGCCGCTTTAAGCTCGGGGGACAGTATGGTGCTTCTGTAGTTGCATAAACCAGGTAACCCACTACGCCCTATAATCAGCCAAATACCAACCCCAACTTATCACCTGGCAAAGAAACTCAATGAACTCCTAACTCCATACACTCCAAGTAAGTTTAGTCTACAATCATCAGCAGATTTCCTAGAATTGATCAAATCTACCCAGCCCGATGGAATCATCGCTTCCCTGGACGTTGAATCCCTTTTTACCAACGTCCCAGTCGACACAACCATAGGAATGATACTGGACAGAGTATACAGAGACGAGAGCACCCCCAAATTAGACATACCTGAGCCACACTTGAAAAGTCTTCTCGAAGCATGTACAAAGGAAGCCCCTTTCATCAGTCCACAAGGAGACATGTATTTACAAATAGACGGAGTAGCAATGGGCTCCCCCTTAGGAGTTTTATTTGCTAATTTTTATATGGGAACCATCGAAGATAGGGTCTTCAGTAGCAGACAAAAACCAACTGTATACTGCCGTTATGTAGATGACATATTCGTAATAGTAAAAGACTCAGATGAACTAATTGACCTAAAAAGACACCTAGAGAGAGAGTCAGTACTCCGATTTACACATGAAAATAGTGAAAATAACAGTCTGCCATTCTTGGATGTACTAATAACAAAAACAGGAACCTCTTTAAGCACCAACGTATATACCAAGCCTACCAACATAGGATTATGCCTGAACGGTAGAAGTGAGTGCCCCCAAAGATACAAAGCCAGTGTTCTCAATGCTTATATTCGTCGGGCGCTTACCCACTGCTCTGAATGGAGCAATGTGAGTAGAGAGTTTGAAAGAGTAACTCAGGTATTGGTGAACAACGGATATAGCAACGCGGAAATAAACGCTGCTATAAGAAGACACTTGGACCGTTGGTATAATTCAGAAACTAGAACAGAAACCACAACACCCCCAATAAAATTATATTACAAATCAACCATGCACAGTGAACATATAAAAGAGGAAAGAATAATGAAAGAAATAATCCGTAAAGGAGTAAAAAGCATTACTCCTAACCAAAACATAAACCTGATAATATTCTACAAAACCAAGAAGACTTCCGAACTCCTTATCAAAAACAGCCCGAAGCCGACGGAGAACCCTCTACAGCAGTCAAGCGTTGTATACATGTACACTTGCCCCCACGAAGGATGTAACCTTCAATGTAAGTACATAGGTATGACGTCGACCAACCTGACGAGGCGTTTGACATGCCATCTTCAATCTGGTGCCCCTAGGAATCACATGAGACAAGCCCATGACATTACTCTAACAAGAGAAATGTTGAACAAGAATACTTGCATAATAGACAAAACCCAAGATTCAAGAAGATTACAAATTCTTGAGGCAATTCACATAAGAATAGAGCGACCTACCATGAACACCCAAATCACGGAACTATTTACTCTACCCACCATGAGAGTAAGGACAAGACAAGAACATATCGATGCCAACACAGAAGACAATGTCCAACATAACAGGCCAATTACACTGGATTAATCTTTGTGTTTAGATAGGAGATTATCACAGGGAATAGTGAAGCAGAAGATTTTCTAGAATTAATTGACGATTGCTTTCTTACGCAACACATTAAGGAACCAACACGGGAAAATAATATTTTAGATTTAGTGTTAACTAACAGGGAAACGCAAATTAATGACATCGAAATAGGGAGTGAGCTAGGGAGCAGTGATCACAAAGAAATCAGATTTAGCATAGAATGGAATAGACCAGTAGGAGAAAATTCTGTTAAAGTGCCAGATTTTCGAAAAGCTGATTTTAATAGCCTAAGAAATTTTTTGGGTCAAATTGATTGGAAAGGCTTGGGTATGGGGTGTGGGCCGGTCTTGGAGCGAGACATGAACCCAGCGATAGGTGACTTAAATGGGGATTTCGATGTGGATTCAATATATAACTTATTTAAGAATATTCTAAACAAAGCACAGGAACGTAGTAAACCATACAAATTGAATAGATCGTATACTAATGACCCAAAGTGGATAACAAAGAATTTGAAGAACCTTATAGGTAAAAAGAGAGCTTGGTACAAAAGGATTAAAAATGGGGAGGTCACTTTAGAACAGGAATTCGTACAACTGGTTAGAAATGTTAAAAAAGAGATAAGGAAAGCAAAAAGAAACTATGAAGTTCGCATAGCAGGGCAAGCAAAGACAAATCCTAAAGGGTTTTTTCAGTTATATCGTACTAAGACTAGGGAAAGGATAGGTCCATTAAAAACTGAGACAGGTCAAATAACAGATAGTGATGAAGAGATGAGTAGTATTTTTAATAAATATTTTGTATCTGTATTTACTAAAGAGGAACTTAACAATATGCCTTCAGCCGAACAAGTCTATGTGGGTGGGGACGAGGACAGGTTGACGAGTTTAGCAGTTACCAGGGAGGATGTTCTTAAACAAATAGTAAAACTCAAACCAAACAAATCCCCAGGGCCGGATGAAGTGTTTGCTAGGGTGCTTAAAGAATGCAAAGAGGAGCTTTGTGACCCACTGTCAACCATATTTAATAAATCAATAGAGTCAGGCAGAGTGCCAGAGTTTTGGAAAGTTGCTAATGTGATACCAGTTTTTAAGAAAGGAGATAGATCACTTGCGTCTAACTATCGACCAATTAGCCTAACGTCTATTGTGGGAAAGTTACTCGAATCTATAATAGCAAATAAAATTCGTCTTCATCTTGAAAAACATAAATTAATAATTGAGTCGCAACATGGTTTTATAAATGGCCGTTCATGTTTAACAAATTTGTTATCTTTTTATTCTAGCATTGTTGAGGCAGTTGATAGTGGTAAGGATTGCGATGTTGTATACCTTGACTTTAGCAAAGCTTTTGATACAGTGCCACATGAAAGACTGATTAAAAAAATAGAGTCTCATGGTATTGGGGGTGCTATATTAAGCTGGATTAGGGCATGGCTATACCAAAGGAAACAGAGAGTTAGTATAAATGGAATCAAGTCAGAGTGGGAAAATGTTGTAAGTGGAGTGCCTCAAGGCTCTGTCCTGGGACCTCTGTTGTTTATAATATATATAAATGATTTAGATTCAGGTTTGAGTAGCAACATTTGCAAATTTGCCGATGATACGAAAATCGGTAGGGAAATTAATTCGGAGGAGGACTCACTATCACTTCAAGTTGATCTAGATAGGGTTTTGAAATGGTCAAAGGATTGGCAGATGCAGTTTAATGCTGATAAATGTAAAGTTCTGAGGTTAGGTAATGATGATAGAGTTACAAGATACGAGCTAGATGGTGTTGTGATTGCGAAGTCGGATTGCGAAAGGGATCTGGGAGTTATGATTAGTAAGAATTTAAAACAAAAGGATCAATGCATAAATGTTCGTAATAAGGCAAATCGGACACTTGGATTTATTAATCGCAGCGTTAGTAACAAGACACCTGGTGTGGTTCTCAAGCTATATCTTGCTCTAGTTAGGCCCCATTTAGATTATGCAGTTCAGTTTTGGTCGCCATATTATAGAATGGATATAAATTCACTTGAACGTGTCCAGCGTAGGATGACTAAGTTAATTCCCCAAATTAGAAATCTTTCATATGAAGAAAGATTAACAAAGCTTAAGTTGCATTCACTGGAAAGGCGAAGAGTTAGGGGTGACATGATAGAGGTTTACAAGTGGATGAATGGACATAACCGGGGGGATATTAATAGGGTATTAAAAGTATCAACACAGGACAGAACACGAAACAATGGGTATAAATTGGATAAGTTTAGATTTAGGAAAGACTTGGGTAAATACTGGTTCAGTAACAGGGTTGTTGATTTGTGGAACCAATTGCCGCGTAACATTGTGGAGGTGGGGTCCCTCGATTGTTTCAAGCACGGGTTGGACAAGTATATGAGTGGGATTGGGTGGTTATAGAATAGGAGCTGCCTCGTATGGGCCAATAGGCCTTCTGCAGTTACCTTTGTTCTTATGTTCTTAGATGCCTCGTATGGGCCAATAAGCCTTCTGCAGCCCCTATGTTTATCCCTTATGTATCCCCCCATGTTTTCACCTTCATTGTATTATCACCTGACCTAATGCGGGTATAAAATCAACTAGTATTGTAAGATCTGTTCACTTGAGAATGAACCATGGAGGTTCGAAACGTCGTGCAAATTATACAAATAAGTGTAATACACTCTATAGTAAATCACTTCTTTTCTTCACCTTAAAAGTACGAAAATGAGTTTTGGAGAACTCCTATTTCAATTAAGCCCTGATGCTAAGAAAATAGTTAGAGGGATAGAAGCCCTAAACCAGAAAATAATAAATACAGAATATGTGGTCATATTCAATGAAATATATATATAAATATATATAATTATATATATTGTCACGTGGGGGGTGGGCCGGGGCTCTGCTAGCACTCGGCTGCTAGGGGCTCAAAAGGCCGGATACTCAGCCCCTCTGACTCCCGGGATTCACCGGAGTCTCCTTGGTCACACAGGAGAGGACCAACAATGCCCACCTCCGCAGGTCTTTGCTTCCACCACAAAAGGGGGTGCCACTGATTCACCCTGGAAGCCCCTCAGTCAAACACGGGGAAACTGCTTTTAACAGTTCCGGCCTAGACCCGTGGAGGAGTGAAGGAAGACTCAGGCTCACCTTATAGAAACAGAGTTAGTATAAATGGAATCAAGTCAGAGTGGGAAAATGTTGTAAGTGGAGTGCCTCAAGGCTCTGTCCTGGGACCTCTGTTGTTTATAATATATATAAATGATTTAGATTCAGGTTTGAGTAGCAACATTTGCAAATTTGCCGATGATACGAAAATCGGTAGGGAAATTAATTCGGAGGAGGACTCACTATCACTTCAAGTTGATCTAGATAGGGTTTTGAAATGGTCAAAGGATTGGCAGATGCAGTTTAATGCTGATAAATGTAAAGTTCTGAGGTTAGGTAATGATGATAGAGTTACAAGATACGAGCTAGATGGTGTTGTGATTGCGAAGTCGGATTGCGAAAGGGATCTGGGAGTTATGATTAGTAAGAATTTAAAACAAAAGGATCAATGCATAAATGTTCGTAATAAGGCAAATCGGACACTTGGATTTATTAATCGCAGCGTTAGTAACAAGACACCTGGTGTGGTTCTCAAGCTATATCTTGCTCTAGTTAGGCCCCATTTAGATTATGCAGTTCAGTTTTGGTCGCCATATTATAGAATGGATATAAATTCACTTGAACGTGTCCAGCGTAGGATGACTAAGTTAATTCCCCAAATTAGAAATCTTTCATATGAAGAAAGATTAACAAAGCTTAAGTTGCATTCACTGGAAAGGCGAAGAGTTAGGGGTGACATGATAGAGGTTTACAAGTGGATGAATGGACATAACCGGGGGGATATTAATAGGGTATTAAAAGTATCAACACAGGACAGAACACGAAACAATGGGTATAAATTGGATAAGTTTAGATTTAGGAAAGACTTGGGTAAATACTGGTTCAGTAACAGGGTTGTTGATTTGTGGAACCAATTGCCGCGTAACATTGTGGAGGTGGGGTCCCTCGATTGTTTCAAGCATGGGTTGGACAAGTATATGAGTGGGATTGGGTGGTTATAGAATAGGAGCTGCCTCGTATGGGCCAATAGGCCTTCTGCAGTTACCTTTGTTCTTATGTTCTTATGTTCTTATAACAATAACCTCCCTGAATCTTGCCTGCCAGACAAAAAGGTTGCAGGAACTCCTTTCCCGCCTGTCTTCTCTATCTTCTTCTTAACAAGGTCGCCAGCTGGGTTATTATATCTGCACCCCAGCAATGCAGTTCAGTGGGTGTATTATATATTGTTTGTAGCCAGAAGACTGCTACTCCCATAGATCTGCTACTAGACTATTGGCCTAGGGTACTCTCCCAGGAAGGTCTGTGTGGCTTTACCTCTCTCTAGCCACCACGTTACTAGTTGCCACCATTCAGGCATTGATACTGATCGGATGGCTAAGGGTACACTTTTATGTAAGTCCGTGCTGTCTTTACCACTCTCCAGGCAATAAGAACTTCTATAGAGAACGTACTGTTTCCTAGGTGGTCCTATGATAACCTTCGTGTATGCTCATAGAGAAATATTTTGATGGAGGCACACTTAAACACAATGATAAAATGTGTGAATTTACTGACGGAAATTACATGAACACACACACAATCACAAGTAATACATGAATAAGAAAATATGGATAATAAGTCTGGAGATCGTCAGCCTCTTCTTCCACGACCTCCAACACTCCTTCAACTGGGCAGAAAGACAGGAGTCCCACACTCTCTCACAGGAGAGCCTCTTCACCACGTCGGCGCCTCTTCTTCACTGTCCTGCCATCCATACACACTGTCCCCTCTGACAGTCCTGGACACAAGCTGCCTTGCAGCCTATTCTACTACTAAAGTATTAATGTCCTATTGCCACATACATAAGTAAATATTGTGGCCTAACTAGCCTACTTACTCAAGGGGTAATGGGAGGGAAAATGATCTACCTTACATTCCTGGCTCACGATGCCTGTCCCTCGATGGTGTGAGGTTCCCACGCTTCCTGAGTCGATCCTTGACGATCCAGGAACGTTCCACAGGTCCTCAGGTGTCGTGGAGCCTTCGCGTCGTCGCCGTTCCAATCCCTGAGATTCAGCTACCCCAATCCTGGTTCATCGATAGGCGCTGAGCTAATCACTATTTTCCCACACTCGCCCCTTCCACAAGGCGTTGCTCCTTGTCCTAGGCACGGTGTCGTCCTTCCAAGACCCTCAGTGGATGTGACCCAGTCACAGCTAGGCTTGCCCGCCACACCTTTTCAGGCCCCCAACTTCCAGCGTCGCCGCCCAGCGTCGTCGCCGAATATTTTCAAAGTTTGGCCCTCTTTCGCTCAATAAACTTGGTTCCTTTATGCTTCCCAGAAGCGCAGGGTCTCCAATATATCCGATGGGCTGCGATAGCCTGCACTAATCCACTAAGAAAGGCTTGTAGAGCCTCTAATCCTTGAGAGCTGACCGAGGTGCGTCCTCTCGCTTCCAAGGCCAGGTCAACTCTGACGTTGGCGCCGCCCGGGGCACTCGGTGACGTCACGGCGGGCCCCTGATTGGTCGCCCGCGACCTAAGTCGGCCAATCCGCGATCGGCTAGTGTCCCTTCCAAAAGGTCATATCTGCATTAGGGGATAGTAGGCATCCTTCAGTCTCAGGAGACTATGGAGTTGCGCCCTAGTTGTCAATCCTGGTGCAGCGTCTGGTGTGACTGATGAGGCCAATCCGAGAGTGGCAGTCCATCCCACACCGAGCACAAACGAAGTCCGATTCTGGTCTGTCTTCCTGGTTACAGGCTTTCCTTCTCTGTCTCTTTGCCTCCGATTCCTTGGCAAGTGACTCCTCGAACTTGGAGAGACCTCGTTGAACAGACTGCCTCCAGGCTGAACGGTCTGCAGCCAGTGTCTCCCATATAGCAAGATCGACGTCCATGGCTTTCAGGTCCCTTTTGCATACGTCTTTGTACCGTAGCTGGGGCTTGCCTGCTGGATGCTTTCCCTGCCTCAGCTCTCCGTACAGGAGATCCTTGGGATCCTGCCGTCGCCCATTCGCACAACGTGCCCGAGCCAGCGCATTCGTCTCTGTTTCAGCATTGTGTACATGCTGGTGATTCTTGCTCTCCCCAAGACGTTGTTGTTTGTCACCTTGTCCTGCCAGGTGATGTCCAAGATGTGTCTAATGCAGCGCATGTGGTAGGCATTCAGCTGTCTTTCCTGACGGGCGCAGAGTGTCCAAGACTCACTGCCATAAAGGAGAGTGCTCAGGACACAGGATCTGTAAACCTGAATCTTAGTATACTCAGTTAGCCTATTGTTGGCCCACACTCTCTTTGTCAGTTTGGACATGGTAGTAGATGCCTTACCGATGCGTTTGTTTAACTCCATATCAAGAGAGAGGGAGTCAGAGATTGTGGAGCCCAGGTACACAAAGTCGTGAACGACTTCCAGTTTGGAATCAGAGATGCCGATGTCAGGTGGGGAGTCCACTCCTTGTCCCTTGACTTGTGTTTTCTTCAGACTGATGGTGAGTCCGAAAACCTGAGAGGCCTCGCTGAAGTGGGTTATGAGCCGTTGGAGGTCTTCAGCTGAGTGGGCAGTGACTGCTGCGTCGTCGGCAAAGAGGAAGTCGCGCAGACACCTCAGCCGAACCTTTGTCTTGGCTCTCAGCCTGGCGAGGTTAAAGAGCTTTCCATCCGACCTGGTCCGGAGGTAAATGCCTTCTGTGGCAGATCCGAAGGCGTGCCGCAGCATAACTGCGAAGAAAATCCCGAATAGGGTTGGAGCCAGTACGCAGTCCTGCTTTACTCCACTTCGGATGTCAAAGGGATCTGATGTTAGGCCTTATGTCCCTTGCGCCTTCAGCCTGAAGTCTCCAAAGGAATTTGTTGACTTACTGCGGGGCACACGGGCCACAAGGATAAGAGCCTCGTTGGACGTAGAATCACTGTTCACCAACGTACCTGTGTACGAGACAATCGGGATGATAGCCGATACAGTGTATGGTGATCCAGCCTGTACTCCTCTTGACATACCAGAAAATATTCTAAGGAAACTACTCCAAGCTTGTACTAAAGAGGCACCCTTCTTGAGCCCGGATGGGCACATGCATAAGCAAGTAGATGGGGTCGCCATGGGTTCTCCCCTAGGTGTCCTGTTTGCAAACTTCTACATGAGTACCATCGAGCAAAAAGTCTTAGTCGACATGAACTTGAAACCGGCCATATACTGCAGGTATGTTGACGACATTTTTACACTGGTACCTGATGTCAGACATCTGCAGGAGCTGAAGGAGGCGTTTGAGCAGAGTTCCGTGCTACGTTTCACTTACGAGATGGAAAAGGATGGGAAGCTGCCCTTTCTAGATGTAACAGTCATGGAAAAGAGCGGAGGTTTCCACACTGCAGTCTACACTAAGGAAACGAACATAGGAATGTGCCTAAATGCCAACAGTGACTGCCCAGACAGGTACAAAAGGAGTGTTGTTAACGCATATGTTGACCGTGCTCTCAGCCACAGCTCAGAATGGAAGCAAGTCGACGAAGAACTCTGTAGGGTAAGGCAGGTCCTAGTCAACAACGGCTTCTCCAATGGTTTCGTCGAAGACATCATAAGAAGGAAAGTGAAACGCCATGCAACCTCTGAAGAGACAACAAACACAACACCTATACCCCCTATTAGACTATTTTACAGGAACTTCTTTTCCACAGCTCATAAAACGGAGGAAAGGGTCCTGAAAGATATTGTTAATAGAAACGTTATCCCTACAGACAAAAATCAGAGGATACAACTGACGAATTACTATAAAACCAGAAAAACGGCCAGCCTACTCATGAGAAACTCTCCAGACACAAAGCAGAACGCTTTAAAAGAGACCAACGTCGTCTATGTCTTCAAATGCCCTCTTGGGGACTGTAAGCTCCAAAAAACCCAGTATATAGGCAAGACAACAACATCTCTTTCTAGGCGTTTAACGATGCATAAGCAACAGGGCTCCATTAAGGAACATATAATCTCTTCCCACAACCAAACCATCGCCAGAGAAATCATAGTAAACAACACAGAAATCATCGATAGATACAGCGATAGCAGGCGGCTTGACGTTTGCGAGGCACTACACATTAAAAAGTCAACACCAGCAATCAACAGCCAATTAATGCACAACTATATTCTACCCACCTCAAGACTCCGCTCCAATATAGAAGCATCAAGAAATATGGACCAATAGGCTTTCTACAATCACTTCCATTCAATACCCATTGTTTCGTGTTCTCTCTTGTGTTGATGAAATTAATACCCTATTAATGCTACCTCACCCCATCCACCTCACTCAAATGTAGATATGAACAAATCGGAGATGTGTAAGTTCTATTCAGTTGTGTATGTGTAAACTAAAGTCTTTGAAAATGTAATAAGTTTTACGAAACGCGCTCAAGTGTCGCGTCAGACTAGAAATAAAAATGAATTTTGGAAAATTGATTTTTGAATCACCACCAACAGTGAAAAGAAATGTACGAAAGATAGAGAAAATTCGTGTTAGAATTATTAATCTTACTTTTCGGTCATATTATTATAATATATATATATATATATATATATATATATATATATTGTGACGGAGTTCCCCCCCTTATAATTCTCCCACGCCTGCAGTAAGAGTCATGTCTACTTTTCCCAAGCGTTCTCTACGTTGCAGGCTACAATTTGATATATGGGAGAGAGTGAAGTGTTCTCGGAGAGCCGAGAAATTAGTGAAATAGTAATATTTTGGCCTGTGGTTTAGGCCCTTTAGGGAGCCAAGATGGCGCTGGCTTCCCTGATCTCCCGCCAAAACCGTGTGACGTCAGTGGCACCGGATTGGTCACCGACAGCAGTGTGGCACCGGGAGCCAATGAAAACTTCCCGTGGCAAAAGTGACGTCACGAAGGAAGGGGGTCCGGGCCGCACGCCACTCTGGCGCCAGCAGTCAGATACGACACGTCATAGAGCTTGGGCGTGCGACGAGTGGTCCTGTCAGTAGGACAGGTGTACCTCGCTCCCGTGGATTTACGCGTCATCTGAAGTCCGCCAGTGCTCTGAGAAGTCTTCCCTAGTTCATGTGTTGAACCAGAAGAGGGAATTGACGGTTATTTGAGCAACAAGTGCTCCAGTCAGGTACTGTGCCAGTAGCAGTGAAGCCGTGCAGTGACGTATATTGACGTCTGTGGCAATTCACCAGTTCGTGACAGCGTTGTGGCTGACAGAGCCACTGGGTAGCTGAGGAAGAGAGGACTATTTGGAGAAACCGAACGACTGTAGCTGAGACGTAGGCGACAGCCGTTGCTGGGAGAAGACGACGGCCAGGAGACCGACTCCAACCTTCAAGAAGTCAAGGAGGAGGACGGACCTGCAGTGAGGAGGCACGGAGACGACGCGCTAAACGGTGGGACGACGAGAGGCTCTGGTAGGACACGACGACGTGTAGTGTGGGGGCGTTCCCGACACGAGGACCAGGAGCTACATCTCGACTCTCATCGGAGGATAGGGTGAAGTAGGTGGTTCTAGTTCCCTCCCCATTCCCCTTTAGTTAGCTATGTTATTTGGCTATATTATCTAGCCTGAAGATTTTATATGTCGTGAGCAAGTCTCACCCATGTCATGGTAAAGCACCAATGTGCTAGACAGTACTATCAAGAGTACTTGTAATATTCATGTTGATTATTGGTGTGTACAGGCACCAGGAACCAGTGATAAATTTACTGTGTTGTGTATATCTTTCTATAGATTTTGATATGAACATATAGTGGTAAATTATATGTAATATTATGCCAGTATTTGGAGGTTAGGCTGTGTGCCCAGAAACTATTTATTTTCCATGTATTGATGATTGATTTATATACCATATATATGTCTATGTTCATTCAGTGAATAATCATTTGTGAGTACAGTGAATCATTGCGTTATCGCCAACGAGAGAAAGTACTGAAAACTCCAGTGTTAATAGTTCATAATATATTGTTGAGTGAAGAACAATGTGAAGCCATTACAGTGAATCATTATAGCATTGATTGTAGAAAAGACTGTTTGAGCCTGAGTACAGTGTAACTGAGTAATACGGTTTATTTAGCCAATATCGAGTGTGCGAGTTTCTAGTAATATTGGAGAATTTAATGAAACAGCGCGCGTGAATCTAGAAAACAAGCAAATTTCGCGCGGAGAGACCATTGCGATCAGCTGTTCTTGACACTTGATGGGGAGGGGAGAGTGTTGCCCTCTAGCGGTCGCATAATATCCGTGGGAATTTCCGGCCGAGTCAGGATCAGTTGATTTATCGATTATTGTGTGGCCTTGTGACATCTATCATACATTTTAAGTAAAATACAAAACTCTCTTTGTGTTTTTATCATCCCCTCCATTGATCTTGTGGCTATATTATACTGGTAAATATAGAGTGATAACAATAAGTACCTGCCTGATTCCTGATCTTTGAGTGTGACCTTGCCAAGGCTACCACTGAATACACCAGTCCACTGATGGTGTTACTGGCCACCTTAAACACCAGTTGGCGATCTTGTGGATAACCGTAGAGCCCTATTGTTGGGGAGGGCACACGACAGTCGATGTGAAAGTCGTGTTCTCACTCTTTCTTAATAGGAGGCCGTTAAGATTGACTGGGAGACTCTCCTGGCGTGCAGTGGCGCCGTGAGGATCGAGGGAAGACCCGCAGGGCTACGGTGAGTTACCTTGAGCATAACTATTGCTCACCCCAGAGTAAGGGTAGAGAATAATAGAGAGGTGGAAACCCCAACATTGGCGACCTCGCCAGGATATAGATCGAAGTAAAGGTTGCAGTGGTACTTGGCAGTGGTGTTAGAGATCAGGTGCAGGTTAACACTCATAGCACAAGATGGAGGATGATAAAGTAACCAAGTTTATTGACTCTAGAGACGAACAGGTGCTGGAAGAGTGCACCAAGGCACAGTTACAGGCTATAGCGGATCATTTTGGAATAAAGCTGAAATCTGCCCGAGTTGGCGAAAGAAGACTAGAGATAATGGCTCAGCTCAAGGCTCGAGACGAAGCTTTGGGGGAGGAACGGCCCCAAACACCTGCCAGTGAGGGTGAACACCTGAGTATTGGTGGAAGCAGCAGGGGATCCAGCGGCAGCAGGCACAGCATTAAGCTGGAAATAATGAAGCTGCAGCTAGAAGCGCAGCAGCGCAAGGAAGAGCGAGAAGCACAGCAGCGCAAGGAAGAGCGAGAAGCACAGCAGCGTAAGGAAGAGCGAGAAGCACAGCAGCGTAAAGAAGAGCGAGAAGCAGAAGCGCAGCTGAGGAGAGAAGAAGCACAGATGAAGCGTGAGGAGCGAGAAGCACAGATGCAGCGTGAGGAACGAGAAGCACAGCGGCGCCGGGAAGAACAAGAGCGAGAAGCACAGTTACGCAGGGAAGAACACGAGCGAGAAGCACAACTACGCAGGGAAGAACACGAGCGAGGGCTGAGACAACAGGAAATAGAAGCCAACAAGGAGGTGGAGCTGAAGCGAGCTGAACTGGGACTAGGTGCCCCTGCCCCGCCACAGGAAGACCGACGAGTGAGGGAACGAGACCTGCCGGTCTTTGTGCCTAGTGAAGCCGAAAGTTTCTTTGATCACTTTGAGAGAGTTGCTGCTATGAAGAGGTGGCCGAGGGCGGAGTGGGCGGAGTTGGTCCAAGGGAGGCTCACAGGTGAAGCTCGTGAAGCCTTCACTATGCTTGACTTCCAAGAATGCACTAACTACGATGCGGTAAAACGAGCTGTGCTCCGTTCCTTTAAGCTCACGCCAGAGTGTTACAGAAAGAGGTTTAGAGAATGTACCCGGTCGCCAGGAAAATCGTATGCGGAGACGGCGAGGGACATGGAAAGAAAGTTCCTTAAGTGGATGGACTCTGAAGAAGCGGGGTCGGCCGAAGAAATCAAGGAACTAATGGTCATGGAAAAGTTTATGTCCGTGCTCCCTCCTGAGATCAGGATGAGGGTAAAGGAGGCGGACATAAAGGACCTGAGGGCCGCAGCCGACCGGGCCGACATGCTAGAAGAAGCCCTACGCCCACGCCGAGAGGGACAGAACCGACCACCCGCATACGTCGGAAACGATAGGAGTTATAGAAGGACGGATGGATGGAGGACAGGAGCGAGTTTTCCCAAATCCCATCTCTCAAGTTGGGACACCCGAGGATCAAAAGGTACTGTAGAGCCGATAGGGGAGAACCAAGCTGAGAGCTCGGGAACTGTTACCGCAGGGAAAGAAACGACAAGTGAGGCGGGAAAGACACAGGGTGTGACGGTCTCTGGAGGCAGTGCTAAGGCGAGCGGTGGCGGATGGTCTCCGCCGAGGGGCCGCTGCTACAACTGCGGAATACCCGGACACGTCGCGCGGGAGTGCAGACGCCCGAAGCAGCGGGGACACGTTGCTTTAGTGATGTTCGAGGACCAGAGGGCCGAGGGAGTGCGGGATGAACCCGTGCTAAATGGGGAGAAGAAAGTTCACCCATTTATGTGTCCAGGAACCGTAAGGATGGGGGTCGCAGACCCCATCCCAGTGAAGATGCTAAGAGACACCGGGGCTGACTTTACCCTGGTAAGTGAAACCCTGTTCCCCGGGGTTACGAAAGTACCAGTGTGGGGGTGGCACGGGTGGCCACTGTGGGAGGCCCAGTGAGGATGCCCCTACACCAGGTAACTTTAAATTCCGATTATGGCTGCCAGACCCTTGTGGTGGGAGTCTGTACATCAATGCCCAAGATGGAGGCACAGGTCATCTTGGGGAATGACGCGTGTGGAGGTTATGTCCTCCCGCATCTCGTGAAAGGCGAAGAGTGCCCAGAACAATACAAGGAGACAGGCGGAGAGTTGAACGTCTGTGGGGACGAAAAAGGAATCGCACCCGTGGCGATCCCAGTTTGTACTGTGACACCGAGACAACGCGAAGAGCCAGGAGGTTGTGGATCTGATGAGGCTGAGGAGACGACTGACAGCCTGGGAACAGATCACCTCTGCGTAGGACCCAGAGAACGAGCGGAGGGCGAAAGTAGCCCGAATGGTGAGTTGCAGGTGACACTCACCAGTTCTCTAGGGGTAAACCGCGCTCGTCTCGGAGAGTTACAGCAGGAGGAGTTCCCCGAATTGGTTAGTAAGGCCGAAGGAGGACGTGGGGGTCCTGGGAAGGCTTACTTTCCGTTTATCTATATTATATATGCCATGCTATCTATGATGAAGGAACGATGGACGCCAGGAGCAACCGTGGGAACGGTGATTAAATATGTCCAGAAGTTCAAAGAACGTCTCACTAGAGCGAAGGGACTGGCTAGGAAACTCCTGAAGAAGGCGCAACGTAAGATGTCGGAGTGGTACGACAGGAGAGCTGCGCAGAGGGATTTTCAGGCCGGATCCAAAGTAATGGTTGTGCTGCCAGGTAAAGGTAGAGTGACCAGGTCGCGGTTCAAGAGACCGTACCGAGTGCTGCGACGGTTGGGTCCAGTGTCGTACGAGATTGGGAAGCCGGATGGACCCCGGAAGAAACAGGTGTGTCACGCAGGCCGCCTGAGACCTTTCTTCACTGTGGAAGGTAGAGCCGCCAAGCAGGACGGAACGAATACCCGAGAAACCCAGCGGAAGACGGGTCTGAGTGTACCGAGGGACCGAGAACTCCCGGAGGAGGAAAGTAAGTGGTCCAGGGCGGACGGCACCAGTCTCGACCGCACTGAGAGTCTGACAAGGGTCAAGGTCAAGCACATCAAGGGGAAGGACGACGTAGTAGCGGATGCCCTATCCCGCTTACACTAACCAGACATGACTCTTATTTTAAGGGGAAGGGTATGTGACGGAGTTCCCCCCCTTATAATTCTCCCACGCCTGCAGTAAGAGTCATGTCTACTTTTCCCAAGCGTTCTCTACGTTGCAGGCTACAATTTGATATATGGGAGAGTGTGAAGTGTTCTCGGAGAGCCGAGAAATTAGTGAAATAGTAATATTTTGGCCTGTGGTTTAGGCCCTTTAGGGAGCCAAGATGGCGCTGGCTTCCCTGATCTCCCGCCAAAACCGTGTGACGTCAGTGGCACCGGATTGGTCACCGACAGCAGTGTGGCACCGGGAGCCAATGAAAACTTCCCGTGGCAAAAGTGACGTCACGAAGGAAGGGGGTCCGGGCCGCGCGCCACTCTGGCGCCAGCAGTCAGATACGACACGTCATAGAGGTCGGACGTGCGACGGATGGACTTGTCAGTAGGACAGGTGTACCTCGCTCCCGTGGATTTACGCGTCATCTGAAGTCCGCCAGTGCTCTGAGAAGTCTTCCCTAGTTCATGTGTTGAACCAGAAGAGGGAATTGACGGTTATTTGAGCAACAAGTGCTCCAGTCAGGTACTGTGCCAGTAGCAGTGAAGCCGTGCAGTGACGTATATTGACGTCTGTGGCAATTCACCAGTTCGTGACAGCGTAGTGGCTGACAGAGCCACTGGGTAGCTGAGGAAGAGAGGACTATTTGGAGAAACCGAACGACTGTAGCTGAGACGTAGGCGACAGCCGTTGCTGGGAGAAGACGACGGCCAGGAGACCGACTCCAACCTTCAAGAAGTCAAGGAGGAGGACGGACCTGAAGTGAGGAGGCACGGAGACGACGCGCTAAACGGTGGGACGACGAGAGGCTCTGGTAGGACACGACGACGTGTAGTGTGGGGGCGTTCCCGACACGAGGACCAGGAGCTACATCTCGACTCTCATCGGAGGATAGGGTGAAGTAGGTGGTTCTAGTTCCCTCCCCATTTCCCTTTAGTTAGCTATGTTATTTGGCTATATTATCTAGCCTGAAGATTTTATATGTCGTGAGCAAGTCTCACCCATGTCATGGTAAAGCACCAGTGTGCTAGACAGTACTATCAAGAGTACTTGTAATATTCATGTTGATTATTGGTGTGTACAGGCACCAGGAACCAGTGATAAATTTACTGTGTTGTGTATATCTTTCTATAGATTTTGATATGAACATATAGTGGTAAATTATATGTAATATTATGCCAGTATTTGGAGGTTAGGCTATGTGCCCAGAAACTATTTATTTTCCATGTATTGATGATTGATTTATATACCATATATATGTCTATGTTCATTCAGTGAATAATCATTTGTGAGTACAGTGAATCATTGCGTTATCGCCAACGAGAGAAAGTACTGAAAACTCCAGTGTTAATAGTTCATAATATATTGTTGAGTGAAGAACAATGTGAAGCCATTACAGTGAATCATTATAGCATTGATTGTAGAAAAGACTGTTTGAGCCTGAGTACAGTGTAACTGAGTAATACGGTTTATTTAGCCAATATCGAGTGTGCGAGTTTCTAGTAATATTGGAGAATTTAATGAAACAGCGCGCGTGAATCTAGAAAACAAGCAAATTTCGCGCGGAGAGACCATTGCGATCAGCTGTTCTTGACACTTGATGAGGAGGGGAGAGTGTTGCCCTCTAGCGGTCGCATAATATCCGTGGGAATTTCCGGCCGAGTCAGGATCAGTTGATTTATCGATTATTGTGTGGCCTTGTGACATCTTTCATACATTTTAAGTAAAATACAAAACTCTCTTTGTGTTTTTATCATCCCCTCCATTGATCTTGTGGCTATATTATACTGGTAAATATAGAGTGATAACAATAAGTACCTGCCTGATTCCTGATCTTTGAGTGTGACCTTGCCAAGGCTACCACTGAATACACCAGTCCACTGATGGTGTTACTGGCCACCTTAAACACCAGTTGGCGATCTTGTGGATTACCGTAGAGCCCTATTGTTGGGGAGGGCACACGACAGTCGATGTGAACGAGTCGTGTTCTCACTCTTTCTTAATAGGAGGCCGTTAAGATTGACTGGGAGACTCCTGGCGTGCAGTGGCGCCGTGAGGATCGAGGGAAGACCCGCAGGGCTACGGTGAGTTACCTTGAGCATAACTATTGCTCACCCCAGAGTAAGGGTAGAGAATAATAGAGAGGTGGAAACCCCAACAATATATATATATATATATATATATATATATATATATATATATATATATATATATATATATATATATATATATATATATATATATATATATATATATATATATACCCTCTCTAGCAGGAAGAAGGGGGACCCATAGCCTCGGAGGAAACCACGCATAACGCATTAGAGGTATAACGCATTATTAGGTATACCGCATAACGTATACCGTATACATTAGGTATAACGCATAACGCATTATTAGGTATATATATATATATATATATATATATATATATATATGTCGTACCTAGTAGCCAGAACGCACTTCTCAGCCAACTATGCAAGGCCCGATTTGCCTAATAAGCCAAGTTTTCATGAATTAATATTTTTTCGACTACCTAACCTACCTAACCTAACCTAACCTAACTTTTTCGGCTACCTAACCTAACCTAACGTATAAAGATAGGTTAGGTTAGGTTAGGTAGGGTTGGTTAGGTTCGATCATATATCTACGTTAATTTTAACTCCACTAAAAAGTTTTTTACCTCATACATAATGAAATGGGTACCTTTATCATTTCATAAGAAAAAAAAATGAGCAAATATATTAATTCATGAAAACTTGGCTTATTAGGCAAATCGGGCCTTGCAAAGTAGGCTGAGAAGTGCGTTCTGGCTACTAGGTACGACATATATATATATATATATATATATATATATATATATATATATATATATATATATATATATATATATATATATATATATATATATATATATATATATTAGTATATTTTGGTAGCAGTCTTTCCTGTAGACATATATTATTAAATATGACCGAAAAAGTAAGATTAATAATTCTAACACGAATTTTCTCAATCTTTCGTACATTTCTTTTCACTGTTGGAGGTAAATCAAAAATCACTTCTCCAAAATTCATTTTTATTTCTAGTCTGACGCGACACGGGCGCGTTTCGTAAAACTTATTACATTTTCAAAGACTTCACAAATACACAACCGATTAGAACTTGCGTTTCTCTGATTTTATATCTACATTTGAGTGAGGTGGGAAGGGTGATGTGGCATTAACACAAGACAGAACAATAGGGGACATTAATAGGGTATTAAAAGTATCAACACAAGACAGAACAGAAACACTGGGTATTGAATAGAAGTGTTTGTAGAAAGCCTATTGGTCCATATTTCTTGATGCTTCTATATTGGAGCGGAGTCTTGAGGTGGGTAGAATATAGTTGTGCAATAATTGGCTGTTGATTGCTGGTGTTGACTTCTTGATGTGTAGTGCCTCGCAAACGTCAAGCCGCCTGCTATCGCTGTATCTATCGATGATTTCTGTGTTGTTTACTAGGATTTCTCTGGCGATGGTTTGGTTATGGGAAGAGATTATATGTTCCTTAATGGAGCCCTGTTGCTTATGCATCGTTAAACGCCTAGAAAGAGATGTTGTTGTCTTGCCTATATACTGGGTTTTTTGGAGCTTACAGTCCCCAAGTGGGCATTTGAAGGCATAGACGACGTTAGTCTCTTTTAAAGCGTTCTGTTTTGTCTGGAGAGTTTCTCATGAGTAGGCTGGCCGTTTTTCTGGTTTTATAGTAAATCGTCAGTTGTATCCTCTGATTTTTGTCTGAAGGGATAACGTTTCTATTAACAATATCTTTCAGGACCGCCAATTCAACAGCCAATTATTGCACAACTATATTCTACCCACCTCAAGACTCCGCTCCAATATAGAAGCATCAAGAAATATGGACCAATAGGCTTTCTACAAACACTTCTATTCAATACCCAGTGTTTCTGTTCTGTCTTGTGTTGATACTTTTAATACCCTATTAATATCCCCTATTGTTCTGTCTTGTGTTAATGCCACATCACCCTTCCGACCTCACTCAAATGTAGATATAAAATCAGAGAAACGCAAGTTCTAATCGGTTGTGTATTTGTGAAGTCTTTGAAAATGTAATAAGTTTTACGAAACGCGCCCGTGTCGCGTCAGACTAGAAATAAAAATGAATTTTGGAGAAGTGATTTTTGATTTACCTTCAACAGTGAAGCGTAATGTACGAAAGATTGAGAAAATTCGTGTTAGAATTATTAATCTTACTTTTTCGGTCATATTTAATAATATATATATATATATATATATATATATATATATAATATATATATATATATATATATATATATATATATATATATATATATATATATATATATATATATATATATATATATATATATATGCGAACAAGCCTGAATGGTACCAGGACAATATGCAACTGAAAACTCACACCCCAGAAGTGACTCGAACCCATACTCCCAGAAGCAACGCAACTGGTATGTACAAGACGCCTTAATCCACTTGACCATCACGACCGGACATAATGAGGTGATAGCCGAGGCTATTTGAACCACCCCACCGCCGGCACTCGGATAGTAATCTTGGGCATAGCCTTTTTTCCAAATCACCTCATTCTTTGGGGCACACGTGAGGAACACAAATGCGAACAAGCCTGAATGGTCCCCAGGACAAGCCCACATCAAAAGAATAACATCAGCGGCCTATGCGAGGCTGGCTAACATCAGAACTGCTTTCAGAAACCTGTGTAAGGAATCCTTCAGAACCTTGTATACCACATATGTAAGGCCAATCCTGGAGTATGCAGCCGCAGCATGAAGTCCGTACCTAGTCAAGCACAAAACGAAGCTGGAAAAAGTTCAGAGGTATGCCACTAGGTTAGTCCCAGAACTAAGAGGCATGAGTTATGAGGACAGACTATGTGAACTGCATCTTACGTCGCTGGAAGACAGAAGAGCTAGGGGAGACATGATCACCACGTACAAAATTCTCAGGGGAATTGACAGGGTGGACAAGGATGGATTATTTAAAACGGATGGCACACGCACAAGGGGACACAGGTGGACGCTGAGCACCCAAATGAGCCACAGAGACGTTAGAAAGAACTTTTTCAGTGTCAGAGTAGTTAGTAAATGGAATGCATTAGGCAGTGATGTGGTGGAGGCTGACTCCATACACAGTTTCAAATGAAGATATGACAGAGCCCAGTAGGCTCAGGAATCTGTACACTAGTTGATTGACAGTTGAGAGGTGGGACCAAAGAGCCAAAGCTCAACCCCCGCAAACACAACTAGGTGACTGCTGCTAGGTAAGTACACACACATGAAGCAATAGACAGGAGTAAAAAACATGGAGGTATAGATAGAGATAATTGAGAGACACGGTATCAAAGAGACGGTATCAGACAGACGGAACGACAGAGACGGTACCAGTGAGACGGTACCAGAGAGACGGTACCAGTGAGACGGTACCAATGAGACGGTACGAGAGAGACGGAACGACAGAGACGGTACCAGTGAGACGGTACCAGTGAGACGGTACCAGTGAGACGGTACGAGAGAGACGGTACGAGAGAGACGGTACGAGAGAGACGGTACCAGTGAGACGGTACGAGAGAGACGGTACCAGTGAGACGGTACCAGTGAGACGGTACCAGTGAGACGGTACCAGGAAGACAGTACGAGAGAGAGACGGTACGACAGACTGTTCAAGAGAGATGGTTCACGAGAGATGGTTCCAGAGAGACAGTACGAGAGAGAGACGGTACGGCAGACGGTTCAAGAGAGATGGTTCATGAGAGATGGTTCCAGAGAGACAGTACGAGAGAGAGACGGTACGACAGACGGTTCAAGAGAGATGGTTCATGAGAGATGGTTCCAGAGAGACAGTACGAGAGAGAGACGGTAGGACAGACAGACGTGGGAAGGACCAACCCACTTTCACCTGTAAACGCCACACCTATTTCCTCTAGTGAAATAGTATAATCGGTAACAAAATACAAAATCATCTCTTACGCAACATGATGCCCACAAAGTCTCAACTTGCATTAAGCTTCGCTACCGCCAGTTGGCTGTGCCTGGAGTACCTGGTGGCGTGGCACTACACCCGCGTGAACCAGGTGTACCAGGACCTGCAGCAAGCACACCGTCACACCAGCCTCGTGACCTGGCTCTGGGATGGGGCTAGTACCCTCCTGGTCTGGGGCGCCGGGAAGAAGCCTCCAGGAACCTACGTGAGCGTCCTCTGGGCGTGGTTGGCCAACCTGCCGCTGGTATGGCGGGTGGTGCCCCGGGACCTGCAGGTGCCCTGCACGGGCATGTGGTTCCCGGTCGTGTCCTCGTTCAAGCGCCTGAACCAGCTGACCCACGACGTGGCAAGCGTCTGCAGGTGCGTCCGGCACGACGTCGCGATGACCGTCGCCTACGGCGTGATTTTGTTCGGATTTGTTGTTTATGTTCTCGCTATGCGAGGTTCAGCACAGAACGCCGTCGGGGTCCAGGATGACGACGCCGCGGGGGTCCAGGATGACGACACCGCGGGGGTCCAGGATGACGACACCGCGGGGGTCCAGGATGACGACGCCGCGGGGGTCCAGGATGACGACACCGCGGGGGTCCAGGATGACGACACCGCGGGGGTCCAGGATGACGACACCGCGGGGGTCCAGGATGACGACGCCGCGGGGGTCCAGGATGACGACACCGCGGGGGTCCAGGATGACGACACCGCGGGGGTCCAGGATGACGACGCCGCGGGGGTCCAGGATGACGACACCGCGGGGGTCCAGGATGACGACACCGCGGGGGTCCAGGATGACGACGCCGCGGGGGTCCAGGATGACGACACCGCGGGGGTCCAGGATGACGACACCGCGGGGGTCCAGGATGACGACACCGCGGGGGTCCAGGATGACGACACCGCGGGGGTCCAGGATGACGACGCCGCGGGGGTCCAGGATGACGACACCGCGGGGGTCCAGGATGACGACACCGCGGGGGTCCAGGATGACGACACCGCGGGGGTCCAGGATGACGACACCGCGGGGGTCCAGGATGACGACACCGCAAGGGTCCAGGATGACGACGCCGCGGGGGTCCAGGATGACGACACCGCGGGGGTCCAGGATGACGACGCCGCGGGGGTGGAAGAGGACGACGCCGTGGGGGTGGAAGAGGACGACGCCGTGGGGGTGGAAGAGGACGACGCCGTGGGGGTGGAAGACGACGACGCCGTGGGGGTGGAAGACGACGACGCCGAAGTGGTGGAAGAGGACGACGCCGTGGGGGTGGAAGACGACGACGCCGTGGGGGTGGAAGAGGACGACGCCGTGGGGGTGGAAGAGGACGACGCCGTGGGGGTGGAAGAGGGCGACGCCGTGGAGGTGGAAGACGACGACGCCGTGGGGGTGGAAGACGACGACGCCGTGGGGGTGGAAGACGACGACGCCGTGGGGGTGGAAGACGACGACGCCGTGGGGGTGGAAGAGGACGACGCCGTGGGGGTGGAAGAGGACGACGCCGTGGAGGTGGAAGACGACGACGCCGTGGGGGTGGAAGACGACGACGCCGTGGGGGTGGAAGAGGACGTCGCCGTGGAGGTGGAAGAGGACGTCGCCGTGGGGGTGGAAGAGGACGACGCCGAGGGGGTGGAAGAGGACGACGCCGAGGGGGTGGAAGAGGATGACGCCGTGGAGGTGGAAGAGGACGTCGCCGTGGGGGTGGAAGACGACGACGCCGTGGGGGTGGAAGAGGACGACGCCGTGGGGGTGGAAGAGGACGACGCCATGGGGGTGGAAGAGGACGTCGCCGTGGGGGTGGAAGAGGACGACGCCGTGGGGGTGGAAGAGGGCGACGCCGAGGGGGTGGAAGAGGACGACGCCTCTGGATTGCAAGAGAGCGACGCCGCGGGGGTGGAAGAGGACGACGCCTCTGGACTGCAAGAGAGCGACGCCGCGGGGGTGGAAGAGGACGACGCCTCTGGATTGCAAGAGAGCGACGCCGCGGGGGTGGAAGAGGACGACGCCTCTGGACTGCAAGAGAGCGACGCCGAGGGGGTGGAAGAGGACGACGCCTCTGGACTGCAAGAGAGCGACGCCGTGGGGGTGGAAGAGGACGACGCCGTGGGGGTGGAAGAGGGCGACGCCGAGGGGGTGGAAGAGGACGACGCCTCTGGACTGCAAGAGAGCGACGCCGAGGGGGTGGAAGAGGACGACGCCTCTGGACTGCAAGAGAGCGACGCCGTGGGGGTGGAAGAGGACGACGCCGTGGGGGTGGAAGAGGACGACGCCGTGGGGCTGGAAGAGGACGACGCCGCGTGGATGGAAGAAGTCACTTCACAACCCCCGAAGACCGTAATAGATACAAAGTTCTTGAGGTTAACCTCCGAGGTTACCGACAGCAAAAACCCTACTTCCAACATCCTTTGGGAACTTCGGGACAAAAAGAACACCACCACCTTCCGCGCCTGCATTGTTCTTGAGAACATCAGTCTTGGTGACTCGTCTGAGTTCACACACTTCCGGAGACTGCTAAACAACCAAGATTTCCTGCAAACCCATGTTCTATGGTTCGACAAGTATACCATAATTACGTCCACTGAATTTATTGCGTGGATAGATATGATGTTCAAAACGGCCAGTTCGAAGGTGAAGAGCCATTCATCTCAGGTCACGAAGAGGGGGAAGAGCCAAAAATGACTTCGCTATGTGAATAAAAGCGAGCCATCGTTTACTACCGCTCGCAAGTTTTGTAAAGGCGAGCCATCGTTTACTACCGCTCGCAAGTTTTGTAAAAGCGAGCCACCGTTTACTACCGCTCGCAAGTTTTGTAAAGGCGAGCCATCGTTTACTACCGCTCGCAAGTTTTGTAAAGGCGAGCCATCGTTTACTACCGCTCGCAAGTTTTGTAAAGGCGAGCCATCGTTTACTACCGCTCGCAAGTTTTGTAAAGGCGAGCCATCGTTTACTACCGCTCGCAAGTTTTGTTAAGGCGAGCCATCGTTTAGTACCGCTCGCAAGTTTTGTTAAGGCGAGCCATCGTTTACTACCGCTCGCAAGTTCTGTAAAGGCGAGCCACCGTTTACTACCGCTAGCAAGTTTTGTAAAGGCGAGCCATCGTTTACTACTGCTCGCAAGTTTTGTAAAGGCGAGCCATCGTTTACTACCGCTCGCAAGTTTTGAAAAGGCGATCCATCGTTTACTACCGCTCGCAAGTTTTGTAAAGGCGAGCCATCGTTTACTACCGCTCGCAAGTTTTGTAAAGGCGAGCCATCGTTTACTACCGCTCGCAAGTTTTGTTAAGGCGAGCCATCATTTAGTATCGCTCGCAAGTTTTGTTAAGGCGAGCCATCGTTTACTACCGCTCGCAAGTTCTGTAAAGGCGAGCCACCGTTTACTACCGCTCGCAAGTTTTGTAAAGGCGAGCCATCGTTTACTACTGCTCGCAAGTTTTGTAAAGGCGAGCCATCGTTTACTACCGCTCGCAAGTTTTGAAAAGGCGATCCATCGTTTACTACCGCTCGCAAGTTTTGTAAAGGCGAGCCATCGTTTACTACCGCTCGCAAGTTTTGTAAAGGCGAGCCATCGTTTACTACCGCTCGCAAGTTTTGTTAAGGCGAGCCATCATTTACTACCGCTCGCAAGTTTTGTAAAGGCGAGCCATCGTTTACTACTGCTCGCAAGTTTTGTAAAGGCGAGCCATCGTTTACTACCGCTCCCAAGTTTTGTTAAGACGAGCCATCGTTTACTACCGCTTGCAAGTTTTGTTAAGGCGAGCCATCGTTTACTACCGCTCGCAAGTTTTGTAAAGGCGAGCCATCGTTTACTACCGCTCGCAAGTTTTGTTAAGGCGAGCCATCGTTTACTACCGCTCGCAAGTTTTGTTAAGGCGAGCCATCGTTTACTACCGCTCGCAACTTTTGTTAAGGCGAGCCATCGTTTACTACCGGTCGCAAGTTTTGTAAAGGCGAGCCATCGTTTAGTACCGCTCGCAAGTTTTGTTAAGACAAGCCATCGTTTACTACCGCTCGCAAGTTTTGTTAAGGCGAGCCATCGTTTACTACCGCTCGCAAGTTTTGTAAAGGCGAGCCATCGTTTACTACCGCTCGCAAGTACCGCTCGCAAGTTTTGTTAAGACGAGCCATCGTTTACTACCACTCGCAAGTTTTGTAAAGGCGAGCCATCGTTTACTACCTCTCGCAAGTTTTGTTAAGACGAGCCATCGTTTACTACCACTCGCAAGTTTTGTAAAGGCGAGCCATCGTTTACTACCGCTCGCAAGTTTTGTAAAGGCGAGCCATCGTTTACTACCGCTCGCAAGTTTTGTTAAGACGAGCCATCGTTTACTACCACTCGCAAGTTTTGTAAAGGGGAGCCATCGTTTACTACCGCTCGCAAGTACCGCTCGCAAGTTTTGTTAAGACGAGCCATCGTTTACTACCACTCGCAAGTTTTGTAAAGGTGAGCCAGCGTTTACTACCGCTCGCAAGTTCTGTAAAGGCGAGCCATCGTTTAGTACCGCTCGCAAGTTTTGTTAAGGCGAGCCATCGTTTACTACCACTTGCAAGTTTTGTTAAGGCGAGCCATCGTTTACTACCGCCCGCAAGTTTTTTAAAGGCGAGCCATCGTTTACTACCACTCGCAAGTTTTGTAAAGGCGAGCCATTGTTTACTACCGCCCGCGAGTTTTGTAAAGGCGAGCCACCGTTTACTACCGCTCGCAAGTTTTGTAAAGACGAGCCATCGTTTACTACCGCTCGCAAGTTTTGTAAAGGCGAGCCATCGTTTACTACCACTCGCAAGTTTTGTTAAGGCGAGCCATCGTTTACTACCACTCGCAAGTTTTGTTAAGACGAGCCATTGTTCACTACCGCTCGCAAGTTTTGTTAAGGCGAGCCATCGTTTACTACCGCTCGCAAGTTTTGTTAAGACGAGCCACCGTTTACTACCGCTCGCAAGTTTTGTTAAGGCAAGCCATCGTTTACTACCGCTCGCAAGTTTTGTTAAGACGAGCCATCGTTTACTACCGCCCACGAGTTTTGTAAAGGCGAACCATCGTTTATTACCGCTCGCAAGTTTTGTAAAGGCGAGCCATCGTTATACTACTGTCCGCGAGTTTTGTAAAGGTGAGCCATCGTTTATTACCGCTCGCAAGTTTTGTAAAGGCGAGCCATCGTTTATTACCGCCCGCAAGTTCTGTAAAGGCGAGCCACTGTTATACCACCGCCTGCAAGATTTGTAAAGTCGAGCCATCGTTATACTACCGCCCGCGAGATTTGTAAAGGCGAGCCATCGTTTATTACTGCTCGCAAGTTTTGTAAAGGCGAGTGACCATTATACTATGGCCCACGAGGTTTGTAAAGGTGAGCCACCGTTATACTACCGCCCGCAAGTTTTGTAAAGGCGAGCCATCGTTTAATACCGCCCTCGAGTTTTGTAAAGGCGAGCCATCGTTTAATACCGCCCGTGAGTTTTGTAAAGGTGAGCCATCGTTTAATACCGCCCGTGAGTTTTGTAAAGGTGAGCCATCGTTTATTACCGCCTGTGAGTTTTGTAAAGGCGAGCCATCTTTTATTACCGCTCGCAAGTTTTGTAAAGGTGAGCCATCGCTTAATACCGCCCGCGAGTTTTGTAAAGGCGAGCCATCGTTTAATACCACCCGTGAGTTTTGTAAAGGTGAGCCATCGTTTATTACCGCTCGCAAGTTTTGTAAAGGCGAGCCATCGTTATACTACTGTCCGCGAGTTTTGTAAAGGTGAGCCATCGTTTATTACCGCTCGCAAGTTTTGTAAAGGCGAGCCATCGTTATACTAGTGTCCGCGAGTTTTGTAAAGGTGAGCCATCGTTTATTACCGCTCGCAAGTTTTGTAAAGGCGAGCCATCGTTTATTACCGCCCGCAAGTTCTGTAAAGGCGAGCCACTGTTATACCACCGCCTGCAAGATTTGTAAAGTCGAGCCATCGTTATACTACCGCCCGCGAGATTTGTAAAGGCGAGCCATCGTTTATTACTGCTCGCAAGTTTTGTAAAGGCGAGTGACCATTATACTATGGCCCACGAGGTTTGTAAAGGTGAGCCACCGTTATACTACCGCCCGCGAGTTTTGTAAAGGCGAGCCATCGTTTAATACCGCCCTCGAGTTTTGTAAAGGCGAGCCATCGTTTAATACCGCCCGTGAGTTTTGTAAAGGTGAGCCATCGTTTAATACCGCCCGTGAGTTTTGTAAAGGTGAGCCATCGTTTATTACCGCCTGTGAGTTTTGTAAAGGCGAGCCATCTTTTATTACCGCTCGCAAGTTTTGTAAAGGTGAGCCATCGTTTAATACCGCCCGCGAGTTTTGTAAAGGCGAGCCATCGTTTAATACCACCCGTGAGTTTTGTAAAGGTGAGCCATCGTTTATTACCGCTCGCAAGTTTTGTAAAGGCGAGCCATCGTTATACTACTGTCCGCGAGTTTTGTAAAGGTGAGCCATCGTTTATTACCGCTCGCAAGTTTTGTAAAGGCGAGCCACTATTATACTACCGCCCACGAGTTTTGTAAGGGCAAGCCATTATTTATTACCGCTCGCAAGTTTTTTAAAGTCGAGCCACCATTATACTACCGCCAGCGAATTTTGTAAAGGCGATCGATCGTTTATTACTGCTCGCAAGCTTTGTAAAGGTGAGCCATCGTTTACTACCGCTCGCAAGTTTTGCATATGGGAGTCACCGTTATACTACCGCCCACGAGTTTTGTAAGGGCAAGCCATCGTTTACTACCACCTGCGAGTTTTGTAAAGGCGAGCCATCGTTTATTACCACCTGCGAGTTTTGTAAAGGCGAGCCATCGTTTACTACCACTCGTAAGTTTTGTAAAGGGAAGCCATCGTTTAATATCGCTTGCGGGTTCTGAAAATGCAAGCTACTGTTGTACTACCACTCGCAAGTTTTGCATATGGGAGCCACCATTATACTATAGCCTGCGTGTTTTGTAAAGACGAACCATTGCTATATATGGTGATGTAACACAGAAGGCCAACAGGAGAACATAGTTAGGTAAAAAATATTTTCAAGAGATAACATAAACCAAGAATAAAATTTATGGCCAGACGAAGATCATTTTGAAGGGGATGTGGGAAGAGGAGAGAGAGAGAGAGAGAGAGAGATCCAGCCATATCGAAGATAATAGTGAGAATGGAGATTAAGAGAGATAACGACTCTCACAGAAGGAGACAGGGGCCCCTTTTCGATGAGACATATGCGATAAGATAGGATGCACTGCAATGGATCATGTAAAGCATGATGAAATTAGATAATTTAGAAAAAAAAATTCTTCTGACAAATCCAATGAAATAGAAAAATTGGAAAATAAAAATAAAAATGAAAAACTTCGTAAATACGAACATATAAAAAATAGGGAGAGACATATTGCAAATGTCAATTATAATTGGGATATAAATATAATTGCTCTATTATAATAAGGAAATCACTAAAACTGCAAAAAAGTTAGCAATTAAACTTGCATTTTCGTGGTTTTCAACTTTTGTCCACCATGTCTTTTATGCACCTCAAGTCATGACAATTAAGTAATCAGCTTTTGACGAAGACTGTTGCAACTACGGACAGAACCAGCGATAGTTAGGGAGAGAAGTTCGGAGACAAATTATTAACGAAAATCACTAACAAGACCCACTCAGCGGTACTGCACATATAACCCCTGGCTGCCTCGTGTAACTTCTTTGATAATAACTTTACCTCATCAGAGAGACACAAGTTGGAATGTAACTTTGGGAAAAATACAATCGACGAAGCTTTAACTCTCTTGTACTATTTCTAACTTGAGGGGTAACAGAATTATCTTTTAAAAAAAAAAAAAAAAAAAAAAAAAAAAAAAAAAAAAAAAAAAAAATCGAGGGGATGACTAGTTGCTGATATTCTTTCCTAGAATTTTCCTGTTGGTAGAGAACACTAGTACAAGTTTTATTTTTTCTGTATAGAGCAAATCGGAGTTTTAAAAATATAAATTGATATGAAATAACCCAAATATAAATCACAAATAATCAGTCACAGGTATTATTTCTTCAACCATTTGATGCCTCTTCGGGAACAATTAGTCAAAATAGCGAGGTTGAGAATTGACCACATTCCTGAAAAAAAAAATTGCCGACGTTTCGGTCCGTCCTGGACGATTTTTAGGGCGTGTAATAATCCAGAACGGACCGAAGCGTCGTCAATTCTCTCATTTCCAGATGTGTGTGTGTTGGGCGTCTGACTTTAAAAACGTCTCAGTACCTGTTATTTATAAGTGCTGTTAATTCAGTCTTATTTGGTACGCAGATGTATTGACCTTGTGACCCCTTATTAGCCCAAGCTTGATATTGTGTTGGTTGTAAGGTCTGACATGCGCGAGCTGGTTATTAAGACTCATTTAATTCTCCTTGACGCTGGGTATACCTCTTGATATACCAAAAAGGTAAACCAGGAGGTATACACAACGCTCTCTCTCTCTATCTATCTATCCCACGCACGCTGTGGAACAGACACAGTGAGATTAATGGCCAACTCAGAGAGAGAGAGAGAGAGAAATTAATTGCCTACAGTCAAGGCTGAGCTCTCTGCGGCTCAGCTCTATGGCTGCTCGAACGAGAATGAGGATTGATTGTGGTGAAGCAGACGCCTGCAGCCAGTGATCAACCGTAGAACGTTTCATCATACGTGTTGGGAACTAATTGGTGCACGAGAAAGAATGATTTACGGCAGACGATGATAGAGAATTTCACTCTGGTTGGGTCGTTTGTCTGGCTGCTCTGGATGCGTCAAACACCATCATAAGGTGTTGACGCCTCGACGACGTGGCACTTCAACTTGTCTATGAGTGTATTGGTGTTTTAATAGCTATTACACACCAAAACACACCACGTTTGGCGGGTAAGTTTGATGTCCGATTCAAGTTCAAGAACTTCAACGTTCGAACAAGTTTTAACTCCTGACAGGATGCAACAATGTTCTAATACGTCATAAAAATTTATTGGCTATGATATAGTACTAGATATTGTTAATTTTGAACAAGGAAAACTTTCGGTAACTTTGGATAAACTAACTTAAACTAGGCTATCTGGAAAAATAACTTACGTTATAGTTTGCATTAACTAAACCCCGGCTCTTCGGGGGTGGTATCAACGTGGTTATTGCAGCGTGGGAGTCCGCGAGCGTCAGAGTCTGTGTAACCAACATATCAAGGAGTAGAACCTCACTGTCCTATGTCAGGACAGTGAGGAGATATATAATGTCGTACCTAGTAGCCAGAACGCACTTCTCAGCCTACTATGCAAAGCCCGATTTGCCTAATAAGCCAAGTTTTCATGAATTAATTGTTTTTTGACTACCTAACCTACCTAACCTAACCTAACCTATAAAGATAAATTAGGTTAGGTTAGGTAGGGTTGGTTAGGTTCGGTCATATATCTACGTTAATTTTAACTCCAATAAAAAAAATTGACCTCTTACATAATGAAATGGGTTGCTTTATCATTTCATAAGAAAAAATTAGAGAAAATATATTAATTCAGGAAAACTTGCCTTATTAGGCAAATCGGGCCTTGCATAGTAGGCCAAGAAGTGCGTTCTGGCTACTAGGTACGACATATATATATATATATATATATATATATATATATATATATATATATATATATATATATATATATATATATATATATATATTGTTACGGTGCCCTCTCCTATTTCTTTCGTTTGCCGGCTTAAAGAGTCATATCAGCTCTCCCTACTGACTCTCTGAGGTTCAGGGAGTCTAGTGATATATGTGGCGACCAGACCGGCTGCCATTTAATGGAAGGAGGTTATATTATAAGTTGTAAATAAAGGAAAATTGGCGCCCTGTTATAAAATGAAACAGTATCCCCTGCGGCAGATATGACCTTTTGGAAGGGAGACAAGCCGATCGCGGATTGGCCGACGTGGTCGCGGGCGACAAATCAGGGCCCGCCATGACGTCACCGAGTGCCCCGGGCGGCGCCAACGTCAGAGTTGTACTGACCGTGGAAGCGACAGGACGCGCCTCGGTCTGCTCTCAAAGATTGGAGGCTCTGCAAGCCTTGTTCAGTGGATTGAGCTGGCCTTCGCTGCCCCTCACAGTCATTGGAGACCCTGCGCTTCTGGGAAGCCAAAGAGGAACCAAGTTCAGTGAGCAGAGAAGTGCCCAAACTTGGAAAATAGTCGGCGACGACGCTGGGCGGCGCCGCTGGCTGGACGTTGAGGTCTGGAAGGTGGGCGAGCAAGCCCTGCTGTGACTGGGGTCATATCCACTGAGAATCTTGGAAGGACGACACAGTGCCTAGGACAAGGAGCGACGCCCTGTGGGAGAGGCGAGTGTGGGGAAAAATAGTGATTAGCTCAGCGCCCATCGATGAACCAGGATTGGGGCAGCTGAATCTCAGGGATTGGAACGGCGACGACGCGAAGGCTTCACGACACCTGAGGACCTGTGGAACGTCCTGGATCGTCGAGGATCGACCCCAGGAAGCGTGGGAACCTCACACCATCGAGGGACAGGCGTCGTGAGCCAGGAGTGTAAGGTAGATCAGTTTTCCCTCCCATTACCCCTTGTATGAGTAGGCTAGTTAGGCCACAATATTTACTCGTGTATGTGGCAGCAAGAATTTATTACTTTAATAGTAGAATAGGCTGCAAAGCAGCTTGTGTCCAGGACTGTCAGAGAGGACAGTGTGTATGGATGGCAGGACAGTGAAGAAGAGGTGCCGACGTGGTGAAGAGGCCCTCCTGTGAGAGTGTGAGACTCCTGTCTTCCTGCCCAAGTGAAGGAGTGTTGGAGGTCGTGGAAGAAGAGGCTGACGATCTCCAGACTCATTATCCATATTCCATATTCATGTATTACTTGTGATTGTGTGTGTGTGTTCATGTAATTTGCGTCAGTAAATCCACACATTTTATTACTGTGTTTGAGTGTGCCTCCATTTGTGATATTTCTCTATGAGCATACATTTCTGGCTACAAACGATATATGATACACCCACTGAACTGCATTGCTGGGGTGCAGATATAATAACCCAGCTGGCGACCTTGCTAAGAGGAAGATAGAGAAGACAGGCGGGAAAGGAGTTCCTGCAACCTTTTTTGTCTGGCAGGCAAGACTCAGGGAGGTTATGTTTATTTGTAAGCCTGAGTCTTCCTTCACTCCCCCACGGGTCTAGGCCGGAACTGTTAACAGCAGTTTCCCCGTGGTTGACTGAAGGGCTTCCAGGGTGAATCAGTGGCACCCCTTTGTGGTGGAAGCAAAGACCTGCGGAGGTGGGCATCGTTGGTCCTATCTTGTGTGACCAAGGAGACTCCGGTGAATCCAGGGAGTCGGAGGGGCTGAGTATTTGGGCCCTTTGAGCCCCTAGCAGTTAAGTGTTAGCAGAGCCCCGGACCGCCCACCCCCACGTGACAAGAGAACTGGCGACCTTGCCAGGATTCGAACCCCAGTAGCCAAGAACTGGGAACTTCGCCAGGAAGCGTGGATCAAGCTACAGTGTGGACCAAATTGCAAGACAAGTGTTGCCAGGGTACTAATACAGTGTGGCCAGTGAATTCGGTGGTACTGTTACTCAACCAGCTAAGGGACTGAAACGGTGAAATTAGTGCCTACTAACTTGTCTGTGCTGTCGTGTATGCTCAATGATATAGAGATGGAGGAAGACAAAGTAAAGAAATTTATTGACGCAAGGGACGAGGGAATTTTGGAAGAGTGCACCAAGGCCCAGCTCCAACAAGTGGCAAACCACTTTGGGATCAGGTTGAGGACGACTAAGGTAGCGGAGCGAAGGATAGAGATCATGGCACAGCTCACAGCTCGAGAGGAAGCGACGGGAGAGGAGCCATCTCAAGAGGAGCCGTCCCGAGGAGAGCCGTCGCAAGGTGAACCGTCCCGACTAGGGCCACCCCAAGCGCCTACCAGTGTGGAGAGAATTCACAGTGAACATGGGAGCAGTGGAAGGTCCAGCTGTAGTAAGAGGAGCCTGCAACTGGAAATAATGAAGATGCAACTGGAAGCCCAGCTGTGACGAGAGGAAAGAGAAGCGCAAATGCAGCGAGAGGAACGTGCAGCTGAGCTGCAGCGAGAGGAACGTGCAGCTGAGCTGCAGCGAGAGGAACGTGCAGCTGAGCTGCAGCGAGAGGAACGTGCAGCTGAGCTGCAGCGAGGTGAGCGAGAAGCACGGCTGCAGCTGCAGCGAGAAGAAGGAGAGAGACAACTGCGACTGGAGGAGATAAAGGCAAAGAAAGAAGTCGAATTGCGTCGCGTTGAACGTGGTCTGCCCTCACTACCTGCACGGCGGGATGACCTCAAGGTAAGGGAACGTGACTTACCTACGTTCGAACCACAAGAAGCTGAGGCGTTCTTCGAACACTTTGAACGGATAGCGACTCTGAAGGAGTGGCCAGAAGATGATTGGGCTGCTCTGGTCCAGGGCAGGTTGACTGGTGAGGCCCGGGAAGCCTATAACATGCTGGACCTAGAGGAGTGTACTAATTATGACGCGATTAAGAATGCGGTTCTCCACTCATTCCGGCTGACTCCGGAGATGTACCGGAAGCGGTTCAGAGAGTGTACAAGAGCGTCGGGAAAGACTTACGCCGAGACCGCCAGGGAGATGGAACGGAAATTCCTACGATGGTTGAAGGCGGAGGAAGCGGAGTCGGTGGATGATATCAAACGACTGATAGTGATGGAGAAGTTCATGTCGGTGCTCCATCCAGAGTTGCGAGTAAGGGTGAGAGAAGCAGGTATTAAGGACCTGAAGGCTGCAGCGGATCGAGCCGACATGCTGGAGGAGGCACTACATAGCAGGAGGGAGGGGCCGCCCAGACACTCGCCTTACCCCAGGTCGGGAGGGAACTTTAGGAGTTCAGGAGGAGCGAGGACGAGTGGGGACTCTCCCAAGAGTAGTGTGCCCGATGAAGTAACGTGGTTCAAGAGCTCAAGAGACGCGGGGAGGAAGCCCCAAGCTGTGAGCAGTGGACCTAACTCGGGAGCAAATGCTGCAGTCCCGGACACGACGACAGGGAGTCCAAGGAGGACCCAGGGGACGTCTGCAAGTGGTACCGCCAGAGTGACTGGCGAGTGGCCGCCCAGGAGAGGCAGCCGATGCTACAACTGTGGCGTGAGAGGACATTATGCCCGCGAGTGTGAGGAGCACCAAAGGAATGTAGGATTAATGTTGGAAGAGGAGAGAGTGTTTGTTCACACCCCATATTATAGTGGACCCAACGTGAATGGTTGGGAAATGAAGTTGGGTGAACATCCCTTCGTTTTCGAGGCCAACGTGAAGTTTGGAAAGTCAGACCCAGTGGAGGTTGCCGTGCTTCGAGATACGGGTGCTGACATAAGTATGGTGACCAGGAGTATTCTCCCCAAGGAATTTAATGATTCACCTGTGGGAGTGGTGAGGATACGCAGTGTGGGGGAGGAATACAGGTTGCCACTTCACGAAGTACAGCTGATTGCCGACTACGGAGTCGAGAGAGCTATAGTAGCTGTAGCCCCTAAGTTACCCCTAGAGCATGTACAGATGGTGCTGGGTAATGACCTCGGAGGAGGCAGGATACAACCCGATTGGGCCAGGAGTGCCTATGTTTCAAGCAGCGGTACAACCCTGCCAGGTGAGGTATCAGTCGCTCCAAATAATAGTGAGGAAGCCGACTTCGACAGGGAAAACGTCGCCAGAGACGACGACAACGAGGGCGAGAGTGCAGAGAGGTCGTCGGAGGTTGTGGAAAACCCCGACGGGGACCTCCGACTAAGCCTGATGATGCGTGTGGAGGAGTGGCGAGGAGCAGCTGTACAAACGCCTGGGGCGGTGAGGAGGCTGCAGACCGCACTCCCTCCATACAGAAACGTGAATAGAGTAAGCTCAGTGGATGAGCGAACGGCGGTGAGGGGCAGAGTGGAGGAACCACGACGCAGTGCACCCTATGCCGGCCAGATGAATAGTGGTAGGTGCAAGATGAACCACCGTGGTGAAGTGAGCGACAGGGAGGTGGATGAGCCCAACCACGAACCGAAGAAGACGTCTGCAGGGAAGAGAATCTCCTGGAGGAGTGAAGATGTTCGTCGGGAACGAAGGAGCGAGTGGTATAGGAAAGGCAATACGAAGAAAGCAGGGAATAGGTACACCCAGGGTAGGCGCCAGCCTAACCAGAGGGGCATTGGGCCATCGCAAAGGCCTAGTGTGGAAGAGAGGAAGCTGCTGGATGGAGTACAGGTTACAAGTGCCACTGTGAGGAGACAACGCACCTACGGGAGAAGAGGAACCGAGAAGAGAGAAGATTGGCGAAGAGGAGATCATGGGAGGAAACATGGAGTACCTGTAGGACGCAATGGAAATGCAAGACTATCTCGGAGTGCACGACGCGGTGGAGGCGCTGCATGCACTGAATCTTACAGTGGTAACGAGCCGTGGGAGTACACTCGTAGCCACGGAGAGAGGATTTCTTGTAGGTGTTCAGGGAACACCCATCACACCCGGTGCTATGCGAGGTAGAGATACAATGAGGCAAGTGACTGGCAAGGTGGTACGAGCCACGTCACCAACTGGAGGAGTGACACTTCAGGAACGGAGGGAGCAAGAGTATAGATTGCCCTCTTGAGTGCTGCTCTTCCGATATGACTCTTATTTTAAGGGGAGGGGTATGTTACGGTGCCCTCTCCTATTTCTTTCGTTTGCCGGCTTAAAGAGTCATATCAGCTCTCCCTACTGACTCTCTGAGGTTCAGGGAGTCTAGTGATATATGTGGCGACCAGACCGGCTGCCATTTAATGGAAGGAGGTTATATTATAAGTTGTAAATAAAGGAAAATTGGCGCCCTGTTATAAAATGAAACAGTATCCCCTGCGGCAGATATGACCTTTTGGAAGGGAGACAAGCCGATCGCGGATTGGCCGACGTGGTCGCGGGCGACAAATCAGGGCCCGCCATGACGTCACCGAGTGCCCCGGGCGGCGCCAACGTCAGAGTTGTACTGACCGTGGAAGCGACAGGACGCGCCTCGGTCTGCTCTCAAAGATTGGAGGCTCTGCAAGCCTTGTTCAGTGGATTGAGCTGGCCTTCGCTGCCCCTCACAGTCATTGGAGACCCTGCGCTTCTGGGAAGCCAAAGAGGAACCAAGTTCAGTGAGCAGAGAAGTGCCCAAACTTGGAAAATAGTCGGCGACGACGCTGGGCGGCGCCGCTGGCTGGACGTTGAGGTCTGGAAGGTGGGCGAGCAAGCCCTGCTGTGACTGGGGTCATATCCACTGAGAATCTTGGAAGGACGACACAGTGCCTAGGACAAGGAGCGACGCCCTGTGGGAGAGGCGAGTGTGGGGAAAAATAGTGATTAGCTCAGCGCCCATCGATGAACCAGGATTGGGGCAGCTGAATCTCAGGGATTGGAACGGCGACGACGCGAAGGCTTCACGACACCTGAGGACCTGTGGAACGTCCTGGATCGTCGAGGATCGACCCCAGGAAGCGTGGGAACCTCACACCATCGAGGGACAGGCGTCGTGAGCCAGGAGTGTAAGGTAGATCAGTTTTCCCTCCCATTACCCCTTGTATGAGTAGGCTAGTTAGGCCACAATATTTACTCGTGTATGTGGCAGCAAGAATTTATTACTTTAATAGTAGAATAGGCTGCAAAGCAGCTTGTGTCCAGGACTGTCAGAGAGGACAGTGTGTATGGATGGCAGGACAGTGAAGAAGAGGTGCCGACGTGGTGAAGAGGCCCTCCTGTGAGAGTGTGAGACTCCTGTCTTCCTGCCCAAGTGAAGGAGTGTTGGAGGTCGTGGAAGAAGAGGCTGACGATCTCCAGACTCATTATCCATATTCCATATTCATGTATTACTTGTGATTGTGTGTGTGTGTTCATGTAATTTGCGTCAGTAAATCCACACATTTTATTACTGTGTTTGAGTGTGCCTCCATTTGTGATATTTCTCTATGAGCATACATTTCTGGCTACAAACGATATATGATACACCCACTGAACTGCATTGCTGGGGTGCAGATATAATAACCCAGCTGGCGACCTTGCTAAGAGGAAGATAGAGAAGACAGGCGGGAAAGGAGTTCCTGCAACCTTTTTTGTCTGGCAGGCAAGACTCAGGGAGGTTATGTTTATAGGTAAGCCTGAGTCTTCCTTCACTCCCCCACGGGTCTAGGCCGGAACTGTTAACAGCAGTTTCCCCGTGGTTGACTGAAGGGCTTCCAGGGTGAATCAGTGGCACCCCTTTGTGGTGGAAGCAAAGACCTGCGGAGGTGGGCATCGTTGGTCCTATCTTGTGTGACCAAGGAGACTCCGGTGAATCCAGGGAGTCGGAGGGGCTGAGTATTTGGGCCCTTTGAGCCCCTAGCAGTTAAGTGTTAGCAGAGCCCCGGACGGCCCACCCCCACGTGACAATATATATATATATATATATATATATATATATATATATATATATATATATATATATATAAATATATAAATATATATATTGTCGGGGTTTACTCGGATGAGCAACAGTACACTCAAGGTCACTCACCGTAGCCCTGCGGGTCTTCACTCTATCCTCGCAGCGCCACTGTACGCCAGGAGAGTATCCCAGTCAATCCCAACCGGCCTCTGATCGAGAAGGAGTGGGAACACAACTTGTTCACTTAACTGTTGTATGCCCGCCCCAACATAGGGCTCTACTACTAACCACAAGGTCGCCAACTGGTGTTTTCGGTGTCCAGTAACAGGTCAGTGGTTTTGTTGAATTGTGGTAACAGTGGCAAGGACACACTCAATAGATCTGATATCAGGCAGGTATTTGCTTCTATCACTCTCTGCTTTCAGGTATTACATAGCCACAAGAAATATGGAGGGGATGACATAAACACCAATGTATTTTGTATTTTACTTAAAACTCATTCAAAGACATCACAAGATTATATCAATAAGCAAACAGCGGTTTCAGGCGGGAGTCGCTCGTTCCCACATATAATATGAACTCACTAAGCTGGCAACGCTCCCCCTCTCGTCAATGTCAAAATCAGCTGAGAGACTACCCCCCGCACGAATGTTACTTTATCTGTTTGCTTGGCGTGACACGCCAACTTCTTTAAGTTCTCAAAGATCACTAGAAGTTCGAACACACAATATTTGCGACAACAGCACGTAAATACTTCGCTACACTGATCTTGGGCTCAATCAAACATTTCTATATTAAATGTGACAATAATTCACTGTCATGGTATTACACACTGCCCTTCGTTTAATGATAACTTATGAAGTATATATCACTGGAGTTCTCAGTAATTCCTTCCGTGGGCGATAACACAATTAATCACTGCACACATGAATGATTATTCAATACATGAGCATAGACATATATATATATATATATATATATATATATATATATATATATATATATATATATATATATATAGATGAGTCAGACATCAATAATGATAATAACATAGTTACTGGGCACATAGCCTAACTCCCAAATACTGGCATAATTATATATATATATTCTCTCACTATATGATCACATTAAAGTCTCATGAAAGACATTCTCAACACAGTAAATTCATCAATTTCTCCGGGTGCCTGCATACACCAATGATAATCATAAATATCATGAGTACTCTTTATAGTACCACTCTGCACACTGGTGCCTTACTGTGACATAGGTGAGCCTTGCTCACGACATACAAAATACTCAGGCTAAATAATATAGCTGACTAAAGGGGAATTGGGAGGGAAACTAGAATCACCTACTTCCACCTATCCTCCGATGAGAGTTGAGTTGTAGCTCCTGGTCCTGGCTCCTGCCTCGTGTAGGGAACGCCCCCACACACACACTGTCGTGTCCTCCAGGAACTCAATCAACGTCCCACCATAAGCGCGTCGTCTCCGTGCCTTTTCACTGCAGGTCCGTGCTCCTCCTCGACTTCTTGTAGGGTTGGAGTCGGTCTCCCGGCCGTCGACTTCTCCTCCCAGCTACGGCTGCCCGCCTACGTCTCGGCTGCAGTCGTTCGGATTCCCGAATAGTTTCCTTCTTCCTCTGCTTCCCAGTGGCTCGGTTCAGCCAGTACGCCGTCACAAACGGGTGAACTGCCTCAGACGTCGCATACGTCACTGCACAGACTTCACTTCTTCTTGCACAGTACCTGTCCTGGAGCACTTGTTGCTCAATATCCGTCGATTCCCTCTCTGGTTCAACACATGAACGAAGGAAGACCTCACAGAGTACTGGCAGACTTCGGGTGACGCGTAAAATCCACGGGAGCGGGAAACAACTGTCAAACTGACAGGACCAATCTTCGCACGTCCAACCACCTTGACGTGTCGTGTCAGACTGATTCCCTCACGGAGAATTGGCTCATCCACTACGTCATCACTGTGGAGCTATCAGCCGTCGCATACGTCGCTGCCTAGACTCCACTCTTGCACAACACCTGTTCCTGGAGCACTTGTTGCTCAATATCCCATCAATTCCTTCTTCGGTTCAACACATGAATGAAGGAAGACCCCACAGGTGTTGGCAGACCACAGGTGATGCGTAAGTCCTCCGGAGACGGGGTAAACTGTCCAACTGACAGGACCCCCCAGTGCACGTCCGACCTCCTTGACGTGCTGTCTTAGACTGATGGCGCCAGCGCGGCGCGATGACCGGACCCCCCTTCCTTCGTGACGTCATATTCGCCACGGGAGGTTTTCATTGGCTCCCTGTGCCACGTCGCTGTCGGCGACCAATCTGGTGTCACTGACATCACACAGTTTTGGCGGGAAAACAGAAGAGCCAGCGCCATATTGGCTTCCTAAAGGGCCTAAACCACAGGCCAAAAGACTCTTCTTTTACAAATTTCTCGGCATTCCGAGAACACTACATTCCCCCACATATATCAAATTGATGCCTGCGATGTAGAGAACGCTCGGGTAAAGTGGACATGACTCTTACTGCAGACGTGGGAGAAATATAAGGGGGGGAACACTGTCACAATATATATATATATATATATATATATATATATATATATATATATATATATATATATATATATATATATACATATATATATATATATATATATATATATATATATATATATATATATATATATATATATATATATATATGTCGTACCTAGTAGCCAGAACGCACTTCTCAGCCTACTATGCAAGTCCCGATTTGCCTAATAAGCCAAGTTTTCTTGAATTATTATATTTTCTCAATTTCTTTTCTTATGAAATGATAAAGCTACCCATTTCATTATGTATGAGGTCAATTTTTTTTTATTGAAGTTAAAATTAACGTAGATATATGACCGAACCTAACCAACCCTACCTAACCTAACCTATCTTTATAGGTTAGGTTAGGTTAGGTAGCAGAAAAAGTTAGGTTAGGTTAGGTTAGGTAGTCGAAAAACAATTAATTCATGAAAACTTGGCTTATTAGGCAAATCGGGCCTTGCATAGTAGGCTGAGAAGTGAGTTCTGGCTACTAGGTACGACATATATATATATATATATATATATATATATATATATATATATATATATATATATATATATATATATATATATATATATATATATATATATATATATATATATATATGTCGTACCTAGTAGCCAGAACGCACTTCTCGGCCTACTATTCAAGGCCCGATTTGCCTAATAAGCCAAGTTTTCCTGAATTAATATACTTTCTGTAATTTTTTTCTTATGAAATGATAAAGCTACCCATTTCATTATGTATGAGGTCAATTTTTTTTTATTAGAGTTAAAATTAACGTAGATATATGACCGAACCTAACCAACCCTACCTAACCTAACCTAACCTATCTTTATAGGTTAGGTTAGGTTAGGTAGCGGAAAAAGTTTGGTTAGGTTAGGTTAGGTAGGTTAGGTTGCCGAAAAACAATTAATTCATGAAAACTTGGCATATTAGGCAAATCAGGCCTTGCATAGTAGGCTGAGAAGTGCGTTCTGGCTACTAGGTACGACATATATATATATATATATATATATATATATATATAAATATATATATATATATATATATATATATATATATATATATATATATATATATATATATATAATGTTGTACCAGGCAGCCAGAACGTTGTACTTGGCCTACTATGCAAGGCCCGGTTTGCCTAATAGGCCACGTTTTGCTGAATTTATATATTTTTCCAAATTTCAAAAAGAAATTTGGGTTTCTGAGAAAACTGAGGAAACAAAAATTGTACCACTTACGGGCTATTCATGCCCGTGCCACCTCTTGGGTGGCTTAATCTTCATCATCATCATCAGAATAGCGGACAGTACAATTTCCACAGTCAACAATGTAGCACTCGGCGTGTACAGTCCTAATCGACCCCAAGACGCTACAGCTTTGACACAGACCAGACAGCAGACTACGACCACATCCAGCTACAACGCTCTCGCTCCCCAAGTTCAGACACTCAATTCCCACTCGAGCTGCCACGCTCTCCCACATAGAGCTCCGCGACTCCGGCCTCACTCAGCTCTCTGCTCTGCTCCAAGCTCCGTCTCAACGTTTACGACAACGCCACCAACCGACTACTGTTATCAAGACTACTAAATAAATATGAAAACTCACTAAACAATGAGTATCTAATCTACCCAACAACGTAACATAACCGTACGTTACATTGGTGATCCCAGAGTTTCGACGATACCCAGCCACGATGGACTACAACATGGACTCTCAATGGACCTAAATATAACCCATCATAATGAGACAGACATTGCAGCCAAATTAGCGTGTAACAAGTTTGAAGTTGAATTAGATCTAGGTATCCCCATCTCTGCTGTCAAAACTGTATTGGTCCAAACATTCAGATCTGATAGGAAAGAACTTACTGACTCCCAACGACCTGAAAGTACTAGTATAAAAAGCTATGATTTGTTCAGATCTGAAACCTACATCTATGGGCAGCACAAAACGTCCACTAGACAGTGCGACACAGTGGTTGCAAGGATTAGGTTGGGTTACCGTTACCTGTGGCAGGTGGCTGCAGGTGACGGGTCTCCCAATCCTGGGCACTCCAGATGCAAACTCTGTGAGCAGGAACTACGGCATGATCTCCCGCACTACATCACTGAATGCCCAGTTATTAGACCTTTCAGACCAGTTGGCATGAGGTACCTGGAGCTTTGCAATTACTTTATTCACTCTCGTATTCTTGAAGATATCCTCACAGTATACCCAAAATTTGCCAGTGCAGGCTATTAAACACATGGCTCTGTATGACTAACCATCCTGCGAGATGGGGACTTGTATTACCACTGCTACCTTATTCAATCTTGTGTTGTTGATATCCTCAAAATGCATCCGGAGTCTGCCAGTGCAGAGCGCTTATCACATGCCTCTGTATGACTAACCATCCTGTATGATGGGGATTTTTTAGCATCACCTAGTTAGCTTTTTTGACACACTGTACTCCACTTCATATAGTCTAGGGTAGCAACACTAATGCAGATGTACCTAATGTGTTAATAAAAAGAAAATCAATGGACCTCTACTGCTACTGCTGCATGGTGTGGACGACGATACCTAGCCACGATGGACTACAACATGAACTCTCACTGGACCTCTACTGCTACTGCTGCATGGTGTGGACGACGATACCTAGCCACGATGGACTACAACATGGACTCTCACTGGACCTCTACTGCTACTGCTGCATGGTGTGGACGACGATACCTAGCCACGATGGACTACAACATGGACTCTCACTGGACCTCTACTGCTACTGCTGCATGGTGTGGACGACGATTCCTAGCCACGATGGACTACAACATGGACTCTCACTGGACCTCTACTGCTACTGCTGCATGGTGTGGACGACGATACCTAGCCACGATGGACTACAACATGGACTCTCACTGGACCTCTACTGCTACTGCTGCATGGTGTGGACGACGATACCTAGCCACGATGGACTACAACATGGACTCTCACTGGACCTCTACTGCTACTGCTGCATGGTGTGGACGACGATACCTAGCCACGATGGACTACAACATGGACTCTCACTGGACCTCTACTGCTACTTTTGCATGGTGTGGACGACGATACCTAGCCACGATGGACTACAACATGGACTCTCACTGGACCTCTACTGCTACTGCTGCATGGTGTGGACGACGATTCCTAGCCACGATGGACTACAACATGGACTCTCACTGGACCTCTACTGCTACTGCTGCATGGTGTGGACGACGATACCTAGCCACGATGGACTACAACATGGACTCTCACTGGACCTCTACTGCTACTGCTGCATGGTGTGGACGACGATACCTAGCCACGATGGACTACAACATGGACTCTCACTGGACCTCTACTGCTACTTTTGCATGGTGTGGACGACGATACCTAGCCACGATGGACTACAACATGGACTCTCACTGGACCTCTACTGCTACTGCTGCATGGTGTGGACGACGATTCCTAGCCACGATGGACTACAACATGGACTCTCACTGGACCTCTACTGCTACTGCTGCATGGTGTGGACGACGATACCTAGCCACGATGGACTACAACATGGACTCTCACTGGACCTCTACTGCTACTGCTGCATGGTGTGGACGACGATACCTAGCCACGATGGACTACAACATGGACTCTCACTGGACCTCTACTGCTACTACTGCATGGTGTGGACGACGATACCTAGCCACGATGGACTACAACATGGACTCTCACTGGACCTCTACTGCTACTGCTGCATGGTGTGGACGACGATACCTAGCCACGATGGACTACAACATGGACTCTCACTGGACCTCTACTGCTACTGCTGCATGGTGTGGACGACGATACCTAGCCACGATGGACTACAACATGGACTCTCACTGGACCTCTACTGCTACTGCTGCATGGTGTGGACCGCTGCCACCTGTCATGGAACGCTCCCAACAACCTCACTTCAGCTATGATTTTCACCGCGATCATCTCTGCATTTTCATCAACTACAGCTTGCTGCACCGCGAGCGTTACTTACTCATCTGACAGTTTAATCAGCAACTACATCATGTGGGATCTACAGCCTGTCCTGCCCACTCTAAACATAGAGCTCTTGGCCAAGATCACTACCGAGAACGGTCATAGGCTGTTCAATCTTGTGTAGATAAAACAATAATAATAACAAAAGTATAGTGTAGTCTGAATGTACAAAGAATGAATATAAATAACTAATTGTAAATATAGGAAATTTAAAGAATGAAAATTTAAAGAATCTAATTTAACCCAGAGATAAAATAATCATAAGTACCCATATATGATCACAGATCACAGACTCAGCAACTGGCAGCCGTCACGGCCGGACGTGTTCTCGTTGCTCCAGCTCTTCTCTCTCCCACCCAGCACTGCCGGGTGGGTAAATAATTGGCAGCAGACTTGTGTCTCTCTAGCTGGTCAGACCCCACTCCTAACTTGGTGTTTTATGCCGGGTAGAGACGGGAGGCCATCTCCAGTGACGTGTAGTCTTTGAGAGAGACCCATCGGCCACCAGGAAGCTCATCATGCGTCACAAACGCTACAAGATCCGGGGAACGCCCCTCAACGAGCAACCATTCTCCAAGACATCTCTCCTGAAGCTTTTTAAAGACATTGCAGGAGTGACACCCAACGACATCAAACAGGAAGGCACGGACATCCTCTTCTTCTTTTATAGTGAGGAGGAAGTCGACAAACTTCTGTTTTTCAGCGCCAATTTCTCCAACCAACACCTTCGTCTCAACGTCCCACGCCAGTACCTGGCTGAACACTGTCGTTATTCATGATCTCAGCCAATGGATCGTGGAACAAGATGAAGCTGATGAAAGAGCGTTCACGCACCACTTCAAGGCATCAAACCCGGACTTAGGGCTTCACGAAGCTCACTTCTTCAACAGAAATCGCTCCCTGAAGCTGACCTTCGAGACAGTAGCTGCGGCTACTATGGCTACCAGAAATGGTGTTTACAGCTTTGGTATTCACATTCCGCCACTTCCGTGTGAAGATGGAACGTTTCCACATGGTCAACCAGTGCCTCCGGTGCTACGAGTACACCCACTCCACCAGCAGATGTACCCAGCGTATTCAGAAGTGTAGCCTCTGCTCAGCTGACCACCATTACTCCATCTGCAAGTGTGAAACACTATGCTGCTTGCTGTGCACAGGCGACCATCCGGCAATCTCCATACGTTGTCCTCATAGACAAGACGTCATTAAAAACATGGAGAAATCCACATCTTCAACCGGAGCCAGTACCTCTGAAGCAACAAGCCAATCACCGACCACCTCTACTACAGGTTTCAACGCCCAAGCCGCCATTTTCCCGGAGCTTCCGGGAGGACGTCCCACTGCTACTACCACCCAATGGGGAGCCAGTTCCCAAACGCCAACCAGCGATTCGTCGAGCCAGCCATCATCCCCGGCCCACACCAACCGACCACTGAACAGCACTGTGATTGACTACAATGCTCCACATCTCACACTGTATACTGACAAAGAGCTGAAATCTCTTGAAACCTTGCAAAATGAAGCTATGCGTCTCATCCTTGGGGCTCCTAAGTCCACGAGAATAGTTAACATGAGAGCAGAGTTAAAATTACCTACCATAAGTGAGAGAATTTTGTCTATTAGCACAGTTTTCGGCGTGAAGGCATTGAGTAGATCTAGACAACACATGACGTTTCAAGCTAAACTTTCTAATATGCTGCACTCACCTGAGGTCTATAGAAGAAGAACGAAATCTGATTATGTATATTGGTTCTACTAGGTAGCCAACTCCATCAAAATATTAAATATGTACTCAACTCAACTAATGATTAATCAACCAATTACTCCATGGTACAACTGGGATCTATCAGTTGATTTTGTAAATGCGCCCAAGAAAGATAGTGTGCACTCTACATTATTAAAACAGTTAACACTGAAAAGCATCACTGAAAGTACTCAGAGTATGGGTAACGATGTTTATCAGTGCTATACCGACGGCTCTGTAGAAGAAGGTGGACGATGTACCGGATGTGCATGTAACATATTTGAACAATCTTCTCTCGTACATACAGCAATGAAGCGCGTCAATGACTGGGCAAGTACAACTCAAACCGAACTTGCAGGCATATACCTTGCCACTGATTTTTTAAAAGACAAAGGCAGTGGACTTATATACTGTGACTCGCAGAGTGCACTCCTGGCATTGAACGCACATAGTAGTGACACCCAGAAAATAGTCAGTGATATTCGAATGAATGTTTTAGCTGCTAAAGAAAACAGATTTAAAATTAAATTCCTATGGATACCATCACATGTTGGCATCTCAAGGCATGACACTGTTGATATGCTTGCTAAGTCAGCCTGCAGAAAACCAGTGGTAGAAATTGATATGGGTGTTTCATTAGCAGTGACAAAGAGAATACTTAAACAAATATCTAATGAAAATCTCACCGACCTAACAAATTCTCAAAGACCTGAAAGTTGTAGCATTAAATATTATGATAGATATCGTGAGGAGACATTCACATATGGGACTAATAGAACAAAAACCCGGCAATGTGATGTTATAGTGGCCAGAATACGCCTGGGATATAGACGTATCTGGCAGCTTTCTCAAAACCCAAATGTCGAGTACACAATGTGTCAACTTTGTGAAAGAGAAAACATGCACTCTCGCACTCTCTTGAACATTATATTGTAGAATGTCCCATACTGACTGACTTTCGCCCTCCTGGGCTAAGGTATGCTGAACTCTGTAGTTACTATATGAGTACTGGAACACTTGATGATATATTGGACTTGTATCCAAAATTGACCATGTAATATATCAATCATACAATGTATATATATGATGTAACTATATAACCTGAGCTTGTAAAAGCACCTTCATCACCTTCAGTGATTAAGTGCTTAATTGCACACTAGTTTCTTTATCAGCTACCTCACCCTGTCAGGGTAAATGAGACAAATGTATGTGAATGCATGTGTGTGTGTATATATGTATGTGTATGTGTGTGTGTGTATGTATATGTATGGGTATAAAGCATATATGGAAGCTGATCAGAATTACATTTCATCTTTGTGAATGTACATTAATGACACTATGTAAAAGACACATCTAACACTTTATGTAGGGCATACGTAAATCTGTGTATCTATGTGTTTACTAGTTGTGTTTTTGCGAGGGGTTGAGCTTTGCTCTTTCGGCCCGCCTCTCAACTGTCAATCAACTGTTTACTAACTACTTTTTTTTTTTTTCTCTCTCCACACCACACACACACACACCCCAGGAAGCAGCCCGTTACAGCTGACTAACTCCCAGGTACCTATTTACTGCTAGGTAACAGGGGCACTTAGGGTGAAAGAAACTTTGCCCATTTGTTTCTGCCTCGTGCGGGAATCGAACCCGCGCCACAGAATTACGAATCCTGCGCGCTATCCACCAGGCTACGAGGCCCCCCTATGTATTTACGTATGTAGGTTAGCTTAGCATTTTAAAAGCACCGAATCACCTTCTGTGGTTGAGTGTTCAATAAACCCTTGAACTGTATGTTTAACACATCTCTAACCCTGTCCATGGCGGACAGAAGAAAATGTATATGTTCTGGTTAGCATTGTAAATGTCTGGCCACGTCTGTGGTAGAAAATAATAATAAAAAAAAAACTGAACAGCACAGTTCAAGCATTAACATCGGCGGCCAGCATGATAGCTTGCAATAACCCCCAGGAATACGTAAGAATATTAAATATTCTATACAAAGCAAATAGTCTTCCAGCTTTCATAGTTCCAGAAGAAGTCTTCACGAACATTTTAAGTTAAATTTAGTTTCTAATACACGCCTTGTTTTATAGGGACGGGGTGAGTGTGGAGGGAACCACATTCGAAATGCCCGCCAGGGAATATTTCTTATGTTAGCCGCTCGTGATTGGTGGACGGCAGTCCGACGCCGTGCATCTGCGCATCACCCACGCGCATACCCGGAGGCGACAGAAGAGAGCAGAGAAGAACCGCACCGCAGCGAAGACACACCTGTTAGTGACGCCTCCTGGACATTGGTCATCCAGCACCTCGTATTGGCCAGCTACCATTGACCCTCGCCCATCCTCGCCCCTGAGAAGCCGTCGTATTGCTTCAGCCTCCCCGAGAAGACTCCAGCTCAAGGTGAGCAATTGTTTTCCCCGTTTTCTACCCATTTCTGTGTATGTTGATTACCACGTGGTGGGTCGGTCATAACCCCTCGGCCACCGCCTCCACAGTATGTACACAAGACTGTCTAGAAATCCAACATTATGTTTGTAACTCATCTTGTATGTATGTACTTTTACCTAAATAAACATTTGACTTGATTTAATTTAATTTGATTTGAAGAATTGCCAATCTGATTAGTTTCAATTCTCTGCGTATAAATTTCATATTATATTCATAGTGTTGTGTTTATATGCATGTATAATATTATACTGTTGGTCTTATATACTGGTGTACTGAGCATCTGTGTATGCTTAAGAGTCTATTGTGTTATACTATATGTTGTAAAGTTAAAACTTTTGTTTCAGTATTGACAGTTATTGTTTGTGAAATTGGCACTGATGTTTGCCGCCCCCCCCCCCCGGCTCGCCGAGGGAACATCACTGGCCAGTGTTGGAAGGTGGAGAAGTTGGCACTGATGTTTGCCGCCCCCCCCCCCCCCCCCCGGCTCACCGAGGCCACATCACTGGCCAGTGTTGGAAGGTGGAGAAGTTGGCACTGATGTTTGCCGCCACACAAAACACTGGAAACACCTCATTGAACAAACAGAACAACACACAACACTGACACAACAGGAATTCTGGAAACAAATCAAACGCTTACAAGGATCAGTTCATACACCACTTAAATACCTTCTACAGAACTACAAGAAAATCACCGAACCTGGCGAAGTACTTAACATTTTCAAACACCATTGGGAACGCATTTTTCATCCCCTTCCTCCTGAACCAACTGCCCTTCCCAACACTGAAGTAGTTGAAGACTGGGTACACCAAACCAGACGTGAAACCACACCTGACGACCTCATCCACCTTGACAACCTCAACTCTCACACTGAACTACAGACTCCGCTGACTCCAGCTGGTGTCAAGACAGCTTTCATGGGCACTCGTCGCAGCGCCCCTGGTGCGTCTGGCATTGGACACACCCTCCGACAATTACCTGCTTCTATCATTGCTGCTGTCACTAACTTATTCACCCCCTTCTTGCCTCTGGATATTTTCCTCTCACCTTCAACTCTGCCACTGCTGTTCTCATTCCATAACCTGGGGAACCTCACACTGACACAATAAACTACAGATCCATCAGCCTTCTAGAGACAAAGTCTTTGAAAGGCAAGTTAGCATGAGACTCACAACTCACCTGGAAGATAATGACTTGCTATTAAACAGTTTTGACTTCCGGCCTCACCGGTCCACACATGACGCCTTAAATATCATGACCAATTACATCAGCATCAACCATCACTAAAGACTTAAGACTGCACTCATCACTAAGGACGTTGAGAAGGCCTTTGTGTTACGGACCCGAGCCCAGCGTCCGAGCGCGGAGCAGTGACGACCGCGCCATCTGTGGGTCAGCTCCCGAAACCCCCTCCAAATGGACGACGCCACCTAGTGAGGACGAGATATACTGGCCACAAGGGCTAGTTTCCCGTCCTGATCAGCTCATAACACAGCCGATGCTGACCTCTGGTGAGGTGGAGCTTAGACAGCAACGCCATCTATGGAGTTGATACGTCAGGCGTTTGTGTCTAAGCCTGTAAGTGAGGTGCCCTAGAGTGTCCCTATTACTGATGACGTGTCTGATTACAGAGTCGACCTGGGACTGCTGTAATGGAAGTTGGATCAGTCTACCCAAGGCAGTCGAAGAGTCTCCACGTGTTTGCTGCAGCAGCTGTGAGTCACCCCCCCGGATGAACACTGTGGTGTTAGCCTGCCTGTGACGTGGCAGTGGAGGGATTGTCGTACCCGGGGCTGACTGGTGGAGACGCTTAACCACTGGGGTGTTGTGGTGAGGAGAGTGATCTGTGGGATCACACGAGGCTCCTGACTAGGGCTCGCAACCCTAGTATCGGTCGTGGAGTGGCCTACGAAGCGTTGCTGATTGGAACCTGCCAGCTACAGGCTGGATTTGTGGTTGACGGCCTCCACGACGGTGCTCCCAGTGGAACTGTGATTTGGCTGGCCTGTGGCCAGGGTAGACTCAAGAGAATCGAAGGATTCATCGTGAGGCCACAAGAGGACCAAGAGCTAAGCATCATCGAGCACCGTGGAACACTCCGCGTCTTCAGAGGAAGACCACATTGTATATAATAGTGTTAATACCTCCCCCGTGTGATAAGATATATATTATTTATGGTGATGGTGACAATTATATTATTAAGATTTTGCCTCTGTCTCCCTTCCCCTTTAATTTACTTGCGTTACGGAGCTCACCCCTTGAAAGCCACTACTAGCTTGGGGCCGGATACCCAAACTTTACTTACATCAGAGAAAGAACTCAGTTGCGACCCGAGAGGGCCGTAACACTTTGACACTGGCATGACGGCCTCAAATTATGCAAACAACTTTAATCTTCCCCATTATCACCACTAAACTTCTTGCTAACTACTTAGACAATAGGACAATGAGGATTAAGTTCATCCGACAACACACTAATTACTTCATATTACATGCCAGTGTTCCTCACGGCTCTGTCCTTGCCTGACACTTTACACCCTAAGCATGGAGGTGTGTGGAGGCTGCCTTAAGCCACTTCGGAAGAGTGTTGTAGGCATTGTCTGTAACATTTGTAACATAAGATTTCACCTGAGTTGTACAGGATTACCTACACAATATGCAAACCGGGAAGGTAACTACTGGATCTGTCAAAGTGACAGACAGATGTGGGAAAACATTACCAAACTAATGAATAACATTCCTGAAGTACAGAGGCTACAATTCACACAAAAACTACCAGAAATATATGCAGAGTATATAAAGACAGCAACGAACTCTGAACACAACCCAGGGACTGAGAATTTAGAGAGTCAAAGTAGCAATGTAGAAGGGTATAGTGTCGAGGTACACAAAAATGAAGGCAATATTGTAGAGCACACTGGTGATATGAATAAGGAGAGAAAAAATGAGACGAATGAGAACACAAATGAGAAAGACGAAAGCAACAAGGAGAAAGATAAGGACAATACCGAGAATGAATGCAGAAACGAGAAAGTTGGAACAAAAAACACAGAGGTAGCCAAGTCGTGCACGGGTACAAACAAGAATAATACAATCACAGATGAAAATATTTGCAGGTATTATGCAAAAGGACAGTGTAGATATGGGCCCAGAGGCACGGAATGCTCATTCATGCACCCACGGAAATGCCGAAACTGGTTAGGGAAAGGCAGATGTCGTTTTGATACAGAGTGTAGATATTTTCACCCTAAGTTATGCAAACTCTCGGTTAATGAGAGGAAATGCTACGATCTTCATTGCCCCGATTTCCACGTCAGAGGTACACAGCGCTATATAAGAGAAGAAGTCCAATATAATTGCCCTGAATTTTTTTTAGAGGAAGGTACAAACAGAGGGAGAATCAGACAGGCAGAAACGTGGCAGGGGTACGGATGGAGAAGGGGAAATGCCCAAGACTGGACTACAGTTCGTCATCAAGCCCACACATACTACACCCCCCAACTACACAGAGACTACCACACTCCCCAGTATCACTTCCAAAACTGGACAGACCAATGCCACAACAACACACCCTGGGTCAGGGTAGAGAGGAGGGAGAACTACCAAAACCTTCCAGAAGTGACACACAATATGGACAATCATTCATATTTGCAAACATTCAAGGTTTAAAGCCAAAGTCAAGAAATAAAGTTAAGTTCATAAATGGCCTCCTATTAGAGTCAAACTCAATATTTGGGGCATTCACGGAAACTCATACAAAAGATTACATGGATGGTGAACTCTGGATTCCAAATTATAATTTATATAGATTTGATAGAAAAACTAGGTCAAATGGAGTAGTAGGTCTGTATATTAAAGAAGACCTGGTATGCACAGAACTACTAAACTCAACTAATGAGGTGGTAGAGGTACTTGGAATAAAGGTAGTAAAACTAAACCTAATTATTATTCTAATATATAAACCGCCAGATACAACGATTGAGGAATTCACAGAGCAGATGCACAAAATAGAGAACATGCTTGACAACCTAGCAAACCCAGCTCCAGATATTATCTTCCTAGGAGATTTCAATTTACCGAGTCTAAGATGGAGAATGGCAAATACAAATATCATAGCAGGGAATGACCCAGGAAATAACCAACCACAGGTCAGAGAACTTTTGAGATTCTGTGACAAATTCTCGCTCAATCAACAGATTACAGAACCAACTAGGAACGAAAACACACTAGACTTGTTATTCACAAACAATGATGAACAATGAAAGAAATGTAAAGTACTAGTAGCGAGAGCACTCAGCGTAATATGGAGAAGAGCCTGGATATAGGGGAGATACCAGCAGCACTTAAATCTGCAGATATAGCTCCGTTGCACAAGGGGGGGAGTAAAGCCTTGGCAAAAAATTATAGGCCAGTTGCACTAACATCACACATAATAAAGGTGTTTGAAAGAGTGATTAGGAATCAAATTTCTAGTTTTATGGAAAACAATGAATTGCATAATCCAGGACAACATGGATTTAGAGCGGGAAGATCCTGTCTGTCACAGTTACTCAACCACTATGACAAAATCACAGACGCCCTAGAAGAAAAGCAAAATGCAGATGTTGTATACACAGACTTTGCAAAGGCGTTCGACAAATGTGACCATGGGGTGATAGCTCACAAAATGAGGTCAATGGGAATAACTGGAAAAGTAGGACGCTGGATACTCAATTTCCTGTCGAGCAGAACACAAAGAGTAACAGTCAATCAGACAAAATCGAGTCCAAGCGATGTTAAAAGCTCTGTACCTCAAGGTACAGTCCTTGCACCGCTTCTGTTCCTTATTCTCATATCTGATATAGACAAAAATACACGTCACAGCTTCGTGTCGTCCTTTGCAGATGACACAAAAATCAGCATGAAAATTACCTCTGCTGAAGACATTGAAAAACTACAAGCAGATGTCAACAAAGTTTTCGATTGGGCAGCAGAAAATAACATGATGTTTAACAGTAATAAATTTCAGGTACTCAGGTACGGCAAAAATGAGGATCTGAAACATAATACAGGGTACAAAACACAATCGAATCTTCCCATAGTAGAAAAACAGCATGTCAAGGATTTGGGAATAATGATGTCCGACGATCTAACGTTTAGGGAGCATAACCAAGCAAATATCGCGTCAGCCAGAAAAATGATCGGATGGATTACGAGAACTTTCATATCCAGGGATCCCATCACAATGGTTGTACTCTTCAAATCACTTGCGTTGTCCCGTCTCGAGTACTGCTCAGTACTCACTTCCCCCTTCAGAGCAGGAGAGATTGCTGAAATAGAGGGAATACAGAGAACATATACGGCACGCATAGACGAGATAAAACACCTAAATTATTGGGATCGTCTCAAAGCTCTCCAAATGTACTCTCTAGAAAGGAGACGAGAGAGATACCAAATAATATACACATGGAAAATACTGGAGGGTCAGGTCCCAAATCTACACAGTAAAATAACAACGTACTGGAGTGAACGATATGGAAGAAAATGCAAGATTGAACCAGTGAAGAGCAGAGGTGCCATAGGCACAATCAGAGAGCACTGTATAAACATCAGAGGTCCGCGGTTGTTCAACGTCCTCCCAGCGACTATAAGAAATATTGCCGGAACAACCGTGGACATCTTCAAGAGAAAACTGGACGGTTTTCTAAGAGAAGTTCCGGATCAGCCGGGCTGTGGTGGGTACGTGGTCCTGCGGGCCGCTCCAAGCAACAGCCTGGTGGACCAAACTCTCACAAGTCGAGCCTGGCCTCGGGCCGGGCTTGGGGAGTAGAAGACCTCCCAGAACCCCATCAACCAGGTATCAACCAGGCATCACTGCCATTCCTGACCCTATTCATTGCACCATATTAACTATATGCTATGCTGGTGATGTCTCTCACATCACGTCTGCATGTCTCTCACCTGATCACGGAAAGCACAAGAACAACTTTATGTAGTAACAGAATGGGAGTATCACTGGCGCATTATAACCAACTTCAACAACTAAAAAATCCCCTACTTCTCTGTAAAGGAACTGCTCACCCTATTCCAGTTCAACTCTATTCATTCTTCCTTAATCCTACTAACATTTCTGTATCTTGTTCCTCTTTGCCTCGCACTTTATCAACAATTACTCTTTCACACACACACATTGCACAGAAACATGCAATAGTTCACCAAGCCATGAACAAATTATACACTTACATTTGCCAAACCTGATACTAAAATACACCACTATAAAGCACTTACTAGACCTCTCCTAACATATGCTCCACTTGCTCTCTCCTAAGCGGCAGTAACTAATAAACTAAATCTCCAGAGAATACAAAACAGAGCACTTAGATGTATTCCCAAAACTTGTCAGGAAGAGTTCAATACCAGCTAAAACCTCCACGAGAGTACCAACATTCCTGCCCTCAATGTCTACTGGAAAACTTTACTAGACAAACAACTTGACAGACTGCTCTCTTATCACCAACAACATATTGACTTTCTCTTACTTGATGATATATTGGACTTGTATCCAAGATTGACCATGTAATATATCAATCATACAATGTATATATATGATGTAACTATATAACCTGAGCTTGTAAAAGCACCTTCATCACCTTCAGTGATTCAGTGCTTAATTGCACACTAGTTTCTTTATCAGCTATCTCACCCTGTCAGAGTAAATGAGACAAATGTATGTGAATGCATGTGTGTGTGTATATATGTATGTGTATGTGTGTGTGTGTATGTATATGTATGGGTATAAAGCATATATGGAAGCTGATCAGAATTACATTTCACCTTTGTGAATGTACATTAATGACACTATGTAAAAGACACATCTAACATTTTATGTAGGGCATACGTAAATCTGTGTATCTATGTATTTACGTATGTAGGTTAGCTTAGCATTTTAAAAGCACCGAATCACCTTCTGTGGTTGAGTGTTCAATAAACCCTTGAACTGTATGTTTAACACTTCTCTAACCCTGTCCATGGAGGACAGAAGAAAATGTATATATGTTGGTTAGCATTGTAAATGTGTGGCCACGTCTGTGGTAGAAAATAATAATAAAAAAAAAAAAAAAAAAAAAAAAAACTTTCTCTTACACTCTCTCAGACACCCACGGAACACACACGATCTCTTCTCCACCATCCATCCTCCTCCTCCTCCTAACTATGTATTTCGTTAGTCTTTAGCTCTCAACACCCAGCACAAGCCGTCCGTAAACGTTCAGCATTAACTGTGGCGGGACACGTGTTGATGTGGCGGGACACGTGTTGGGGTGGTGGGACACGTGTTGGGGTGGTGGGACACGTGTTGGGGTGGCGGGACACGTGTTGGGGTGGTGGGACACGTGTTGGGGTGGTGGGACACGTGTTGGGGTGGTGGGACACGTGTTGGGGTGGTGGGACACGTGTTGGGGTGGTGGGACACGTGTTGGAGTGGCGGGACACGTGTTGGGGTGGTGGGACACGTGTTGGGGTGGTGGGACACGTGTTGGAGTGGCGGGACACGTGTTGGGATGGTGAGACACGTGTTGGAGTGGCGGGACACGTGTTGGGATGGCGGGACACGTGTTGGGGTGGTGGGACACGTGTTGGGGTGGCGGGACACGGGTTGGGGTGGTGGGACACGTGTTGGGGTGGTGGGACACGTGTTGGGGTGGTGGGACACGTGTTGGGGTGGCGGGACACGTGTTGGGGTGGTGGGACACGTGTTGGGGTGGCGGGACACGTGTTGGGGGTGGCGGGACACGTGTTGGGGGTGGCGGGACACGTGTTGGGGGTGGCGGGACACGTGTTGGGGTGGCGGGACACGTGTTGGGGTGGTGGGACACGTGTTGGGGTGGCGGGTCACGTGTTGGGGTGGCGGGACACGTGTTGGGGTGGCGGGACACGTGTTGGGGTGGCGGGACACGTGTTGGGGTGGCGGGACACGTGTTGGGGTGGCGAGACACGTGTTGGGGTTGGCAGGACACGTGTTGGGGTGGCGGGACACATGCTGGGGTGGTGGGACACGTGCTGGGGTGGCCGGAGACATTATTATCAGTCACCAATCATGCTAACACCACTATCATCATCATGCCAGTAAGACAAATTAAGGTTCGTTGAACCTTATAAACTTGATGAAACCCAGATTTCCAATGTTCCTGGCACCTATGTTGAAGTTTCACCTGATGAAACCTATCTTACAACCAACGAGGCAGTTGTTTTGCTCCCAACTGAAGATGACCTTCAAAAAATCCTACATCCCGATAAAGCGTCTACACTCCATGCAGCGGGCGTAATTCCCGATGCTACTGGCAAATTCCACGTTGGGAGGACTGTGTTTGTCACGATTCAATCGCCACATAGCCAGGGACCACAACGACGATGATATGCTTGACGAAATCAATAGAATCAATGAACAACAAGCTATACAAATACACAGAATGACCAAAGAAGGCAACCCACGCCCCACTCGCAAGATAATGTTTACTACTACTGCCCATACTACCCAGGTAGTATGGGCAGTACATATTTGGGTACATAACAACACCTGAACAAATCTCAAGAGAAAGTTTCACTGATATTAAGCAATGCTTTCGTTGCTTCAGCTTCGACCACGTGGTGAACAAGTGTCCTGCAACAACAAGCACTTGTAGTATTTGTACTGAACACCATAAATTTAGGGATTGTCCCCAACCTGACAGACGAAAATGTGCCCTCTGTGGAGGTGGACATTGAGCAGTATCTCCTGTGTGTCCAGGGAGGAAAGCAGCAATACAGAAAATCCTTGATAAGGCCCAAACCTCACGACCTACCCAGTCACAGACGACACCAAATATGAACGCTGCAACATTCCCTAAGTTGCCAGGTCAAGGTAAAAACCAGGCTTCCCAGCAGACATCCTTACCTAACCAGCATAATGCTTGGGGGGTGGACCAAACTAACCCAACAACGTCAATGTCGCAGGCGCCTTTTGTGTCTTCTGATGATTTGGGAGGTGGTGCAGGTCTTAATAACAATTGTAGCACCATCCGCAGGCTGCTGCAGAATACCCATTCGTATTTCCCACAACAATCAATAAGCTTTTGATGGCTAACAATCTACCTACAGTCACAATCCCAGATGATGCATTCTCATCCAGCCCTGAACAATCATCGCAAGCACAGTCACCACACCACGAACCCCCGGTCTCTAAACCCACAATAAATGAAACAACCCCCGCCATGCAAGATATGACAAACTCCACTGTCCCACCCACCTCACAAGTCCCAAGACCAAACCACCTCTCTCAGACTCCCCAGCTCAACGCAGCAGAGAGAGGTAACCCTTCACCCCTCATCTGGAAGGTGTCACCATCATGGTAAACCCCAACACTCAGTCAATTGACGAATCATTCCTGCCTCACCCGCCCCTTCTGATCACTCATCCTCAACAAGCCAGAGTATTGATATTCACGATGAAGACTCAGAAGAGGAGCCTTCCCTACACCAGGTGGCGCCCACTGTGACACCCTGCCCGGCGCCCACTGTGACACTCCCAGCCCGGCGCCCACTGTGACACTCCCAGCCCGGCGCCCACTGTGACACACCCAGCCCAGCGCCCACTGTGACACACCCAGCCCGGCGCCCACTGTGACACTCCCAGCCCGGCGCCAACTGTGACACTCCCAGCCCGGCGCCCACTGTGACACTCCCAGCCCGGCGCCCACTGTGACACTCCCAGCCCGGCGCCCACTGTGACACTCCCAGCCCGGCGCCCACTGTGACACACCCAGCCCGGCGCCCACTGTGACACACCCAGCCCGGCGCCCACTGTGACACTCCCTGCCCGGCGCCCACTGTGACACACCCAGCCCGGCGCCCACTGTGACACACCCAGCCCGGCGCCCACTGTGACACACCCAGCCCGGCGCCCACTGTGACACTCCCAGCCCGGCGCCCACTGTGACACTCCCAGCCCGGCGCCCACTGTGACACTCCCAGCCCGGCGCCCACTGTGACACTCCCTGCCCGGCGCCCACTGTGACACACCCAGCCCGGCGCCCACTGTGACACTCCCAGCCCGGCGCCCACTGTGACACACCCAGCCCGGCGCCCACTGTGACACTCCCAACCCGGCGCCCACTGTGACACTCCCTGCCCGGCGCCCACTGTGACACTCCCAGCCCGGCGCCCACTGTGACACTCCCAACCCGGCGCCCACTGTGACACACCCTGCCCGGCGCCCACTGTGACACACCCAGCCCGGCGCCCACTGTGACACACCAGGCACTCCCAGGCACCCCTCTAGCACCCCCCCCCATTCACCCCCACAGCCCCCACTCGCCCCCCAGACACCCCCCAGTTCCCCCCAGACCCCTGGTGAAAGGGGGAACTCTGACACCCGAGTTTCCAGGAAGAGTCTCAAGGTTTGGTACACCAATGCTGATGGGGTAGCCAATAAAGCAGAATAGATAAAAGAAAGAGTTAGTGAGGCAGACCCAGACATAGTGGCAATAGTGGAAACTAAAATAAATGGCATGATCTCGGATGCAATCTTTCCAGAGGGTTACCAGGTGATAAGAAAAGAAAGGACACAGAGACAGGGAGGAGGAGTGGCACTCCTAATAAAGCGGAAATGGAAGTTTGATGAGCTGGAAAATCTGGGTACCAATGAAAGCACGAGCTTCATACATGGAACTCTGACAGTGGATGGGAAGAAGATTGTAATCTTGATACTCTACAATCCCCCACCAAACAGTAGAAGGCCCAGGCAGGAGTACGAGGACAGCAACAAGACATGTATAGATGAACTGCAGAGGGCAGCAACTTTAGCGCATAGAATGAGAGCGAAGCTGCTGGTCATGGGGGACCTAAATCACGGAGAGATAGATTGGGAAACTAGGAATCCCCATGGCGGGGAGGAGACCTGGGGAGCGAAGCTGGTAGACGTTATTGACAGGAATTTCCTAACACAGCATGTGAAAGAAGATACTAGGGAAAGAGGAGGGGATACGCCCAGCCTATTAGATCTCATTTTCACCCAGAATGTAGAAGACATCGAGCAGTTGGAACATTAAATACCACTAGGAGCTAGTGACCAATGTGTCCTAGTCTTTGACTACATGATTGAGCTTAAAATTGTGACCAAAGGACAAGAGGTCCGGGAAAGGAGACTTGATTACAGACGAGGGGACTACAGAAGGATAAGGGACTACCTGGGAGAAGTGCAGTGGGAGGAAGAACTTAGAGGAAAAACAGTGCAAGGTATGATGAACCAAGTCATATTGAAATGCAAGGAGGCTGAAGAGAGATTTATTCCAACAATAAAGGAAAAAAGCAGGAGGGAAAATAATAACCCATGGTTTAGTAGACAGTCTCAGGAAGCAAAGGTGAGAAGCAGGAGGGAGTAGAGGAAGTACAGAAGACAAAGGACAGAGGACAACAGGATTAGATGTAACAGAGCTAGGAATGATTACATTAACATAAGACGAGTGTCGGAAAGAAATTATGAGAATGATATTGCAGTCAAAGCAAAAAAGCAACCTAAATTACTACATAGCCATATAAGAAGGAAGATGTCGGTAAAGACCAAGTGACAAGACTGAGGAAAACAGAAGGGGCATATACAGAAAGCGACAAGGAAATCTGCGAGGTAGTGAATGCAAAATTCCATGGAGTGTTCACTACCGAGCCTGAGCAGCTCTCATTGTTGGAAGGGGTTACCCAAGATGAAAGACTATCAGATATAGAGGTGACAGCAGAGGAGGTAATGAAACAGTTGACAACACTGGATGCAAATAAAGCTGTTGGACCAGACAAAGTATCACCGTGGATACTTAAAGAGGCAGCGCAGGCTCTCAGCGTGCCTCTGGCAATGATCTTTAATAAGTCACTTATGTCGGGAGAATTGCCCAGTTGCTGGAAGGAGGCAAATGTCGTACTGATTTTCAAAAAAGGTGATAGGGAGGAGGCACTTAACTACAGACCCGTATCACTGACAAGCATCCCCTGCAAAATACTTGAAAGAATAATTAGGCTAAGACTTGTTGAGCACCTGGAGAGCATTGGGTTTGTAAACAAGCACCAACATGGGTTCTGGACAGGAAAATCATGCCTAACAAACCTTTTATAATTCTATGATAAAGTAACAAGGATAAGGCAGGACAGAGAAGGCTGGGCAGACTGCATATTTCTTGACTGCCAAAAGGCCTTTGATACAGTACCGCACATGAGACTGCTATACAAACTTGAGAGGCAGGCAGGAGTAAGCGGAAAGGCCCTAGTATGGGTGAAGAACTACCTAACAGGAAGGAGCCAGAGGGTAATGGTAAGGGGCGAGAAGTCGGACTGGCGAACAGTAACAAGTGGAGTATCTCAAGGATCGGTGCTGGGACCAATCCTCTTTCTAATTTACGTAAATGATATGTTTACAGGAGTGGAATCATACATGTCAATGTTTGCAGATGACGCAAAATTAATGAGAAGAGTTGTGACAGACGAGGATTGTAGGATCCTCCAAGAGGACTTAAACAGGTTGCAGAGATGGTCAGGGAAATGGCTACTGGAGTTTAACACCAGTAAATGTAAAGCTATGGAAATGGGATCAGGTGACAGGAGACCAAAGGGACAGTACACAATGAAGGGGAACAGCCTACCTGTAACGATTCGAGAAAGAGACCTGGGAGTGGATGTGACACCTAATCTAACTCCTGAGGCACATATAAATAGGATAACGACAGCAGCGTACTCTACACTGGCGAAAATTAGAACATCATTCAGAAACCTAAATGAGGAGGCTTTTAGGGCGCTTTACACTGCCGACGTGAGACCTGTCTTAGAGTATGCCACGCCATCATGGAGCCCCCACCTGAAGAAACACATAAAGAAACTAGAGAAGGTTCAGAGGTTTGCGACGAGGCTTGTCCCAGAGTTACGAGGGATGGGATATGAAGAGCGTCTGAAGGAACTGAACCTTACGACACTAGAGAAAAGAAGGGAGAGAGGATATATGATAGGGACATATAAAATACTCAGGGGAATTGACAAAGTGGAAATAGATGAAATGTTCACACGTAATAATAACAGAACGAGGGGACATGGGTGGAAACTGGAAACTCAGATGAGTCACAGAGATGTTAGGAAGTTTTCTTTTAGCGTGAGAGTAGTGGAAAAATGGAATGCACTTGGAGAACAGGTTGTGGAAGCAAATACTATTCATACTTTTAAAACTAGGTATGATAGGGAAATGGGACAGGAGTCATTGCTGTAAACAACCGATAGCTGGAAAGGCGGGATCCAAGAGTCAATGCTCGATCCTGCAAGCACAAATAGGTGAGTACACACATATATATGTACACATACATATATACATACATGTATACATACATATATACACACACACATGCATTCACATACATTTGTCTCTTTTACTCTGACAGAGTGAGATAGCTGATAGAGAAACTGTGTGCAATTAAGAACTTAATCACTGAAGGTGATGAAGGTGCTTTTACAAGCTCAGGTTATATAGTTACATCACGTACATTTCATAACTGATACATTACATGGTTAATCTTGGGTACAAGTCCAATATATCATCAAGTGTTCCAGTACTCATATAGTAATTACACAGTTCAGCATACCTTAGCCCAGGAGGGCGAAAGTCAGTCAGTATGGGACATTCTACAATATAATGTTCTAGAGAGTGCATGTTTTCTCTTTCTTAAAGTTGACACATTGTGTACTCGACATTTGGGTTTTGAGAAAGCTGCCAGATACGTCTACCACTGAAGTAGTGGAAGACGAACAAGCCTCAGGAGATGAAGAAGAAGAAGATGATGAAACGGAAGAGGAAGATGCAGCAAAAGAGGAGGAAGAAGAGGAGGAGGAGGAAGCAGAGCACAAGCGAGGGGCAGGGGAAGCACACCAGATAAGGGAAACGAAACCTGTACAGACAGCTAAGAAAAAAGGCCAGCAAAAGAAGCCACCTGAAAGGTCACCATACCCCTTCAGAAACACCAAATACTAATGGGGATTACAATTATGCAAGTTAACATAAGGCACTTACATAAGGCACTTTTTCAACAACAAATATTTACTAGAGCTGGAAGCATGTAACTATCACCCTGAAGTCATCCTATTAAACGAGACTTCTGCACGCCCAGACCAACACATTAAACTCTATGGATACACGACCACTGAAAGGAACTCTGGGCAGAATAGAGGTGTTGCGGTGCTCATCAAGCTGGGCTGCTTCTTCACCAACATCTACCTCCAAGAAGAAAATGCCCCTAGCTATGGAAATATGCTCCCTAGCTGTGGAAATATGCTCCCTAGCTGTGGAAATAGTCACGAATCATGGCCCACTTGCTATTTTAACTACCTACATCCCCCCAGGCCAGCACTCCATCCCCTCGAGAGCCATTCACAAGGTGCTCAACAGAAATGCCCCAACGATCCTTGCAGGGGACTTTAATGCACACCATGCAGCAATTTTCAATGACACCAATGGACGTGATGACATCAAAGATCAACTATTATATAATACTCATGACAGCGAGGAACTTAACCTTCTTGGGTTCCTACTTTAAAACCTGTGTAGGTAACCACCAAGGAAAACCTGATATTATACTGACGAATGTTGAATGCAATATCTTTCACAGTAGAATACTCCCAGGTAGTGATGTGGGTTCAGATCACATACCTGTTATTCTCCACCTCCAAGCATCTCCCTTTAGAATTTAGACCCAATCTAAACCACACTTCGACTTCGCCCATATATGGAGTTCCTTGGCACTGATCTTGACAACCAACCGGTCCAGGACATTGACGCAGTAATTGCCTCCATACATACTCGCATCACTGAAGCAACTATGGCCAATTGTGACCTAACACCAGAATAATTCAGCAATACAAACCAACCAGAGAGATCAAGGATAAAATGAGGCATTACCAACAAGAATGTGTGAGGCGCCTACGCCATCCCTCCATATCATTCAGTCCCTCAGACGTGAAGTCTTGGGCCTCACGCTCCTACACAAAAGTCATATTTGGGGTACACTAGTCAACCAAGCGAACCAGTACAAGAGAGAACCTGCCAGAGTCTGGGGAAAGATCAGACAACTCCTAGGATCGTCAAAGACGCCGCTGTCGCACCTCAGCTATACATATACTGATGACAACAACGAGGTAATAACCACCAGACCGTCGCGCCTCAGCTATACATATACTGATGACAACAACGCGGTAATAACCACCAGAGTGGAAGATGCACACCTGCAGGCTAATCTCATGGGATTAGATTGGGAGGGAATCTTTACAGAAAACAACAGCCAAATCAACAATGACAACCACCGTACAGTCGACCAATGGGTTGCTGAAAACGTGGAGAACCTGTCTAGCAGGCCTCTAGTGGACACCGCACTCCTCGACCCTGACCACCCGATCACTCGACCCATCACCTTACGGGAGCTGATAGAAGTATTAAAGAAAACGAGGAACAAAGCGCCAGGTTTGTCAGGAATAACAGTCAACCAACTGAAGTGTCTACCTCTAAACTACCTGCAGTCCCTGATCAATGTCTTCAACGCCATCCTCGTCTCAGGCCACTACCCACAAGTATTTAAAACTGCCAAAATGATCTTTATCCCGAAGCCAGGCAACAGCAGACATGTCCCTGGAAACTATAGGCCTATCTCCCTGTTGGAGTCGACAGGAAAGTGCTTTGAAAAAATACTGTCAAATCGTATTAACTACTACATGGAGTACCACCATCTGTATACAGAAAAACAGTTTGGTTTTAGGAACCAAAGATCAACGCAACATGCCATCAACATCATTTATGAGGCAGAACGCCGGTATCAGGAAACAGCACCAGACAGCATTAATAGCAACCAGAGATGTCAACAAGGCCTTTAACAGTCTATGGCATAATGGTCTGCTCTTCAAGCTGCAATCCATACCACACCACAACTGGATCCTCCTAAGACTAGTACAAATAATTCTAAGCCATAGATCAATAATTCCAATGTTTAACAACAAAGAAGCTGAAGCCTTTATCCCGACAGCAGGAGTTCCTCAGGGATCGTGCATCAGCCCACTCCTCTTCAATCTCTTTGTAAACCATTTGCCACGCCCTATTTATAACGACACTATTATCACTCAATTCGCGGAGGATGTCATCCATGTAGTGTCGTCGATGCCTGCTGGCCAAGGAACTAAACACGATTCAGTCATAAGGCAGACGAAAGAGGAACTAGCAGCCACAGCAAGTTGGGAACAAGACTGGAAAATCGTGACAAACCCTAACAAGATTCAACTGTGCTCAGAGGGCAGCTGGGCTAGTACACTCGGGGTCATCAACATTGGTGGCACGTTAATACAGGTACAGAACTCCTCCACAATTCTAAGCTATGTAATATCGAGACTTTTGAATTCCACTGAGTATATCAATAAGAAAGCACAAGCCAAAGCCTTAGCCAAAGCACAACTAGCTCGGCTGCACCGATTCAGGCAAGCTCCACAACATGTGAAGCTACCTCTATACAGAATGCTTACTCGACTTATCCTGGAATACCCATACATCCCGCTTGCTCTTACTAAACAGTCATATGTTGAAACTTTAAAGGGCTCTAAATAGAGCACTCAGATTTGTAGCAGGAGTGACACTTGCTGAGAAAATTCGGACCGACAGACTCCACATCCAATTAAAGAAAGAACCATTGAATAGACGCCTCTACAAACTGTCAGTAAAGCAGGTATACAAAATGAAGTACACCAACTTACCACATGGTGACGACCCCTTTACGGTATACAACACTGCTAACTATGAGACACGAGACCAGCCCCACAGTACAAGGACGATGTCACTACAACAGAGAGTCAGCCACGGCCCAGAATACTTAGTAACCTACTACGTGAGGAGGAATGGGAACCTCCTGATCCATTATACACCTAACAGGCACGAACTATGAACTAACAAGTCAACATCAATCACCAATACCTTTACCAACCAGGACAAAATCATTGTATACATCACCTACAAGCTGCCCTACCAACCACACATCTGCAAGTCACCACAACACTGCTCTCCAGGTGTGGCACCAAGACGAACTGTGTCCTCGCATGGCACCTTCTCTCCTCCTGTTGTGCAACAGCTACAGCTTCCTGCTACTGGCACCCAGCAATCATTAATAACAAAAAAATAAATCATCATCTATGAGTACAGTCTTCCCTCGCCATCAATTCACATATCAACTGATATCACTCCATAATCATTCTTACAGCCAAAGTGGTTGGGCCACTACCCTGTCCTCCCCCCTCTTTGCCCAACCTCCTAATCCTCCTTCATGTTTTCCTAAATCCTTCGCGTGCCTCTTCCATCCCTGCTTGCCAGCTCTTTGGACATTTTCGCTTCGCCTCGGCTCCTGGGTCCACGCCGGTACTAGCCACACTGTACCATGACCTTCAGAGTTAAGGTTCCTAGAGAACCACGCATTCGGACGAGATGAAACACTCACCGCCGCGACCAACACCGTACCCGACGATATCCAGCAGGACGACGAGGGTGTCGTCCTCTCTGGCTCCTCTGAAGACGACCCTGAACGCCTGTTCACACCTTCCGCCACGTCTGTACTCTATGAACGGACCATCTTGGCCAGGAGAGTCAGCTCGGGGATCACCGAGCACGAGGTGGACGTCATCCTGGACAACATCAACTCTGAAAACGTCAACATGACAGCTGTCTCGGCCAAGATCACCACCACCACCAATGACACTCGCTCCACCTTGAAAGTGACCTTCACTACAGCTGCCGCAGCGGACCTGGCCGCCGCCACCACCACAGGATTTAGGTCTTAGGCGTCAACACACCACCTGCTTCAGTACACATGGAAGGTTATTACGAGGTAAGCCAGTGCTACAAGTGCTACCAGTACTCACACGTGACCAGGAAGTGCCCTCAAAGTGTGAGTAAGTGTAGAGTTAGTGCCCAGGACCACCACTATAAACAGTGTCGCGTCACCCGTTGTGTAGGTGATGACCATATTGCCATATCTCATCTGTGTCCTGTACGCAATGATGACATTAAGAAGCTTGCGAGAGCTGGAGGAGCTTTTTTATTTTTATTATTTTTTTATTATTATTATTTTCTACCACAGACGTGGCCAGACATTTACAATGCTAACCAGCATATATACATTTTCTTCTGTCCTCCATAGACAGGGTTAGAGATGTGTTAAACATATAGTTCAAGGGTTTATTGAACACTCAACCACAGAAGGTGATTCAGGGCTTTTAAAATGCTAAGCTAACCTACATACGTAAATACATAGATACCCAGATTTACGTATGTCCTACATAATGTGTTAGATGTGTCTTTTACATAGTGTCATTAATGTACATTCACAAAAGTGAAATGTAATTCTGATCAGCTTCCATATATGCTTTATACCCATACATATACATACACATACACACACACATATACATACATATATGCACACACACACATGCATTCACATACATCTGTCTCATTTACCCTGACAGGGTGAGGTAGCTGATAAAGAAACTAGTGTGCAATTAAGCACTTAATCACTGAGGGTGATGAAGGTGCTTTTACAAGCTCAGGTTATATAGTTACATCATATATATACATTGTATGATTGATACATTACATGGTCAATCTTGGATACAAGTCCAATATATCATCAAGTGTTCCAGTACTCATATAGTAACTACAGAGTTCAGCATACCTTAGCCCAGGAGGGCGAAAAGGGGAAAGTTTGGAGGGGCTTCTGAGGCTCGTCGAGCTCCCTCAACGTTCAACTTGCCTGTAACGCTATGTGTATTAGTGGCTTTAGGTATTGTATGTATTTGCTCTATCTATAAATACAACATTAGCTTTGTAAATCAACTATGTATGTACTTTTCCAGAATAAAAATTTATTTATTTATTTATTATTTACTTGCAAGCCGCCATTTTCTCGGAGCTCCCGGGAGGAGGAGCCGCCCACCAGCGTCCCAGCCAATGGGGACCCAGCATGCAGTCCGACAGCAAGCCAGTCAACCAATCACCGACCCAGCCTTCATCACCACCAGACTCCAGCCAATCGTCGACCCAGGTTTCGCCACGGCAGTTGCCAGATACTGCCACCGACCTTAACATTACATATGATATTACATGTTTAGTGAGTAAAATTACTGGCTCCAATTACTGTGAATTTGTGAGGACTGTGAACCTCCTGTACGAGGCTGACGGTCTCCAGACCATTACCGTGCCTGATGAAGTCTTCCCCACCTCGGCCTCAGCTTCCACCTCAGTTCCTGACCCTGACATTACTGTAAACACTGCCACACTTGTAGACCCGCTGTCTGTCACTGTTCCTCCCACTACACCAGCTGCTGCTGACCCTACACCAGCTGCTGCTGACTCTACACCAGCTGCTGCTGCTGACCCTACACCACCTGCTGCTGACCCTACACCACCTGCTGCTGACCCTACACCAGTTGCTGCTGACCCTACACCACCTGCTGCTGACCCTACACCAGCTGCTGCTGACCCTACACCACCTGCTGCTGACCCTACACCAGCTGCTGTTGACCCTACACCAGCTGCTGCTGACCCTACACCACCTGCTGCTGACCCTACACCAGCTGCTGTTGACCCTACACCACCTGCTGCTGACCCTACACCAGCTGCTGCTGACCCTACACCACCTGCTGCTGACCCTACACCAGCTGCTGTTGACCCTACACCAGCTGCTGCTGACCCTACACCAGCTGCTGCTGACCCTACACCAGCTGCTGCTGACCCCACACCACCTGCTGCTGACCCTACACCACCTGCTGCTGACCCTACACCAGTTGCTGCTGACCCTACACCACCTGCTGCTGACCCTACACGAGCTGCTGCTGACCCTACACCACCTGCTGCTGACCCTACACCAGCTGCTGTTGACCCTACACCAGCTGCTGCTGACCCTACACCAGCTGCTGCTGACCCTACACCAGCTGCTGCTGACCCCACACCACCTGCTGCTGACCCCACACCAGCTGCTGCTGACCCTACACCAGCTGCTGCTGACCCCACACCAGCTGCTGCTGACCCTACACCACCTGCTGCTGACCCTACACCAGCTGCTGCTGACCCCACACCACCTGCTGCAGACCCTACACCACCTGCTGCTGACCCTACACCAGCTGCTGCTGACCCCACACCAGCTGCTGCTGACCCTACACCACCTGCTGCTGACCCTACACCAGCTGCTGCTGCTGACCCCACACCACCTGCTGCTGACCCCACACCAGCTGCTGTTGACCCTACACCTGCTGCTGCTGACCCCACACCAGCTGCTGCTGACCCCACACCAGCTGCTGCTGCTGACCCCACAAAAACTGCTGCTGCTGACCCCACACCAGCTGCTGCTGCTGCTGACCCCACACCAGCTGGTGCTGCTGACCCCACACCAGCTGCTGCTGCTGACCCCACACCAGCTGCTGCTGCTGACCCCACACCAGCTGCTGTTGACCCTACACCTGCTGCTGCTGACCCCACACCAGCTGCTGTTGACCCTACACCAGCTGCTGCTGACCCTACACCACCTGCTGCTGACCCTACACCAGCTGCTGCTGCGGACCCTACACCACCAGCTGCTGCTGACCCTACACCAGCTGCTGCTGACCCCACACCAGCTGCTGCTGACCCTACACCACCAGCTGCTGCTGACCCTACACCAGCTGCTGTTGACCCTACACCAGCTGCTGCTGACCCTACACCCACCTGCTGCTGACCCCACACCAGCTGCTGCTGACCCTACACCACCTGCTGCTGGTGACCCAACACCACCTGCTGCTGACCCTACACCAGCTGCTGCTGACCCTACACCAGCTGCTGCTGACCCTACACCAGCTGCTGCTGACCCTACACCACCTGCTGCTGACCCCACACCACCTGCTGCTGCTGACCCTACACCAGCTGCTGCTGACCCCACACCACCTGCTGCTGACCCTACACCAGCTGCTGCTGACCCTACACCAGCTGCTGCTGACCCCACACCAGCTGCTGCTGACCCTACACCAGCTGCTGCTGACCCCACACCACCTGCTGCTGACCCTACACCACCTGCTGCTGACCCTACACCAGCTGCTGTTGACCCTACACCAGCTGCTGCTGACCCTACACCAGCTGCTGCTGACCCTACACCAGCTGCTGCTGACCCTACACCACCTGCTGCTGACCCTACACCACCTGCTGCTGACCCTACACCACCTGCTGCTGACCCTACACCACCTGCTGCTGACCCTATACCAGCTGCTGTTGACCCTACACCAGCTGCTGGTGACCCTACACCAGCTGCTGCTGACCCCACACCAGCTGCTGCTGACCCTACACCACCTGCTGCTGACCCTACACCAGCTGCTGTTGACCCTACACCAGCTGCTGCTGACCCTACACCAGCTGCTGCTGACCCTACACCAGCTGCTGCTGACCCTACACCACCTGCTGCTGACCCTACACCACCTGCTGCTGACCCTACACCACCTGCTGCTGACCCTACACCACCTGCTGCTGACCCTACACCACCTGCTGCTGACCCTATACCAGCTGCTATTGACCCTACACCAGCTGCTCCTGACCCTACACCAGCTGCTGCTGACCCTACACCAGCTGCTGCTGACCCCACACCACCTGCTGCAGACCCCACACCAGCTGCTGCTGACCCTACACCACGCTGCTGCTGACCCCACACCACCTGCTGCTGACCCTACACCACCTGCTGCTGACCCTACACCAGCTGCTGCTGACCCCACACCACCTGCTGCTGACCCTACACCACCTGCTGCTGACCCTACACCAGCTGCTGCTGACCCCACACCACCTGCTGCTGACCCTACACCACCTGCTGCTGACCCTACACCACCTGCTGCTGACCCCACACCACCTGCTGCTGACCCTACACCAGCTGCTGCTGACCCCACACCACCTGCTGCTGACCCTACACCAGCTGCTGCTGACCCCACACCACCTGCTGCTGACCCTACACCAGCTGCTGCTGACCCTACACCACCTGCTGCTGACCCTACACCACCTGCTGCTGACCCTACACCACCTGCTGCTGACCCTGCACCAGCTGCTGCTGACCCTACACCACCTGCTGCTGACCCTACACCACCTGCTGCTGACCCCACACCAGCTGCTGCTGACCCTACACCAGCTGCTGCTGACCCCACACCACCTGCTGCTGACCCTACACCAGCTGCTGCTGACCCCACACCAGCTGCTGCTGACCCTACACCAGCTGCTGCTGACCCCACACCACCTGCTGCTGACCCTACACCACTTGCTGCTGACCCTACACCAGCTGCTGCTGACCCCACACCACCTGCTGCTGACCCTACACCAGCTGCTGCTGACCCTACACCAGCTGCTGCTGACCCCACACCACCTGCTGCTGACCCTACACCACTTGCTGCTGACCCTACACCAGCTGCTGCTGACCCCACACCACCTGCTGCTGACCCTACACCAGCTGCTGCTGACCCTACACCAGCTGCTGCTGACCCTACACCAGCTGCTGCTGACCCCACACCACCTGCTGCTGACCCCACACCAGCTGCTGCTGACCCTACACCAGCTGCTGCTGACCCCACACCACCTGCTGCTGACCCTACACCACCTGCTGCTGACCCTACACCAGCTGCTGCTGACCCCACACCAGCTGCTGCTGACCCTACACCAGCTGCTGCTGACCCCACACCACCTGCTGCTGACCCTACACCACTTGCTGCTGACCCTACACCAGCTGCTGCTGACCCCACACCACCTGCTGCTGACCCTACACCAGCTGCTGCTGACTCCACACCACCTGCTGCTGACCCTACACCAGCTGCTGCTGACCCCACACCACCTGCTGCTGACCCTACACCACCTGCTGCTGACCCGTTTATAATACGGAGGCCGCCGTAGGTCCAGGCAGGGAGTTAACAACAACAAGGGAAGTTAAGCATCCACGCCATAGGGTCAGAGGGTACACACAGCAGGTGCCAGGCGTGAGAGAGAGAGAGAGAGAGAGAGAGAGAGAGAGAGAGAGAGAGAGAGAGAGAGAGAGAGAGAGAGAGAGAGAGAGAGAGAGAGAGAGAGAGAGAGAGACAGGAGGTGCCAGTTGTGAGCGAGAAAGAGAGAGAGAGAGAGAGAGAGAGAGAGAGAGAGAGGAGGTGCCAGGTGTGAGAGAGAGAGAGAGAAAGGAGGTGCCAGGTGTGAGAGAGAGAGAGAGAGAGAGAGAGAGAGAGAGAGGAGGTGACAGGTGTGAGAGAGAGAGAGAGAGAGAGAGAGAGAGAGAGAGAGAGAGAGAGAGAGAGAGAGAGAGAGAGAGAGAGAGAGAGAGAGAGAGACAGGAGGTGCCAGGTGTGAGAGAGAAAGAGAGAGAGAGAGAGAGAGAGAGAGAGAGAGGGTGCCAGGTGTGAGAGAGAGAGAGAGAGGAGGTGCCAGGTGTGAGAGAGAGAGAAAGAGAGAGGAGGTGCCAGGTGTGTGAGAGAGAGAGAGAGAGGAGGTGCCAGGTGTGAGAGAAAGAGAGAGAGAGAGAGAGAGAGAGAGAGAGAGAGAGAGAGAGAGAGAGAGAGAGAGAGAGAGAGAGAGAGAGAGAGAGAGAGAGAGAGAGAGGAGGTGCCAGGTGTGAGAGAGAGAGAGAGAGAGAGAGAGAGAGAGAGAGAGAGAGAGAGAGAGAGAGAGAG